>NW_006399833.1:13413367-13414833 GCF_000299155.1 Elephantulus edwardii
CTGGGATTCCCATTCTTCTCAGAGTCAGCCACAGTTTGTTATGATCTACACAGTCAAATGCCTTTGCATAGTCAATGAAACACAGATAGACGTTCCTCTGGTATTCCCTGCTTTCAGCCAAGATCCATCTATCATCAGCTACAATATCTCTAGTATATATATATATTTACATGGAATCATTTTTACAAATGATGGAAGAAAACAGGGGAAGCCAGAAATAAAGTGAATATCCCAGAGGCAGAGAATTGGAATACATATATCAATGAAGAGTTATTTGAAAAGCTACAGAAGAAGGTGCGAATGATGGAAGAAACAATGGAAGCCATTAAGAAAGTGATAGGGAAACAGAAAAAAAAAAGTATCAATAAGGAGGAACTAGAACAATTATGGAAAAAAGTCCCAAAGATGGAGGTAAGAATTGAAACTATAGATAAAGAGGTACAAGAACTTAAAAAATCATCACAAGACAGAGTACAGCCAACAAACTTCTGGAAATTACAGAAATACATGCAAATGCAATCCAGAAAATGATAACTGAAATGGCAGCAGTATCCAGCAAGCTAGAGGGGCATAAATGTAGGACAGAAGAGATGGAACAGTGAGCTGAAAGAAATAAACCTTGGGGAAAACATACTAGAAGAAAAATCAGAGATGAGATATAAAGAAAATGAAGAAAACATTAGAATCATGTGGGAAGACATCAAAAGGAACATAATATGTATGACTGGAATTACAGAAAACAAGAGGGACAGGGAAATCACTGAGAAAATTGTGGAAGAGGTACTAGAAGAAAACTTACCTGATATTATGAAAATGGAGAAATCCACATTCAAGAAGCTAAGTGAACACCAAATACACTAGACCCAAAAAGAAAAACATCAAGGCACATGATAGTCAAAATCTCCAAAAGAAAAGATAAGGCTAGAGATCTTCATAAGTAAGCCAGTATAAATAAAAAAATTTATTTAAATAAAAACATTAAGTAAGTCCAAATATTATATATCACAAATATCCTGAACAACATTACATGGAATAACAAATAATTTTATGATAAAATTATTTTCATTTGCTCTAAGAAAAAGATAAGGATACTAAAATACTAAAAGCAGCAGGTAGGGATTCTGTATCCAGCAAAGCTGTCCATAATGGAGAATTTAGATTATTTGTAGATAAGTAGAAACTTAGGGAATTTTAAAGGAAGACCAAAACTACAAGATTTTTAAAAAAATACTGGTTTATTTTTAAAGTTAGAATACATTGTTTTTTACACTGGAACTTTCCCATTTTCTTCACCCCCGTCAAAATGTATGACCCTATGACTACCACCCCCCCATCCTCACTCCTCTGCTTCCAGCCTCCCCCCTTTAGATCCTCATAAATAATAATAATAATGGTCTTATACAGTATTTGTCCTATGCGACTGAATTCATTCACTCAGCATGATGACCTCCAGTCCCTCTCAAGTT
>NW_006399833.1:13415983-13421069 GCF_000299155.1 Elephantulus edwardii
TAAATAACACCATGCTAGAATACAATTGGATGAGAGAAGAAGTAAAGTATGAAATTAAAAATTCCTTGAAGCACAAGAAAATGAAAATTCAACATACCAGAACCTCTGGGATGTAGCTAAGACAGTCCTAAAGAGACAGTTCATAAAAATAGGTAAACACGTAAAAAGGAAAGAAAGAAGCAAAATTAATGATCTAACTCAACATATGCATCAAATAGAAAAGGAACAACAATTTAACCCCACAACCTCTAGAAGAAAGGAAACTGTGAGGACAAAAGCTGAAATCAATGAGATAGAAAACAGAAAACAAATGAAATAAAAAACAAGACCAGAAGCTTGTTTTTGAAAAGGTTAATAAAATTGATAAACCTTTGGCAAACTTGACAAAAAGAGAGAAGACATGAATAAAGAAATGATACAGGTGACATCACGACAGACCCAAATGCAGTTAAATCAAATATTGAAATATTGTGAAAAATTATATTCTTATGGATTTGAAAACCTAGAGGAAATTCACAAATTCCTTGAAACTCATGCCCTACCCAGACTTATATGGACAGATATAGATCCCTTGAATAGACCCATCACAAAAAAAGAAATTGAGAAAGTCTTTAGAAGATTTCTGCCTAAAGAAAATTCTGGCTGACTTCATGGCTGAATTCTACCAAACGCTCAAAGTCTATCATCAACTCTGCTTGAATAATTTTTAAAAATAGGGGGGGAAAGGAATATTCCCAGAGTCACTCTATGAAGCAAGCATAACCCTACTAGCAAAACCAGGCAAAGGTATTACCAAAAAAGAAACTTACAAACCAATATTTCTTATGAATATAGATGCAAAAATCCTTAACAAAATCCTGGCCAATAGAATCCAATAGAGTATCTATATCTATAAAGAATTCATCATGACCAAGTGGGATTCATATCAGTTATGCAAGGATTTTTAAAATGATTTAATTTTTTTCTTTTTTTATTATTTTGTGTGCGTGTACCATCACATCAGATCTGACTGGTACAGGAGGATATTGCTCCTCATAACAAGAACCACATAACCCTCACAAATGATGTAGAAAAGACCTTTGACAAAATCTAACACTCTTCCCTGATTAAAACAGTCAGAAAAAATAAGAATAGAAGGGAATTTCCTCAACATTATGAAAAGTATATACGAAAAACCAAGAGCCAATATCATTCTCAATGGAGAAAGATTAAAGCATTCTGGGAGTGAATAGGGACCAGACACGGATTCCCACTTTCACCATTCCTATTCAATATTGTATTAGGAGTACTTGCTCGGGCAACAAACAAGAGAAGCAAGCAAGAGACATCCAGATCAGCAAAGAGATGGTGAAACTGACTTTATATACAAATGATATGATAATATGCACAGAAAAGTCCAAGAATTCAACAACAAAATGATTAGAGCTAGTAGACCAATATAGTAGAGTGGCAGAATAGAATATCAATATACAAAACTCCATGGGATTCCTCTACTGTAACAAAGAAAACACGAAGAAGGAAAATTAGAAAGTATTACCAGTTACAACAACCAACCAGAAATTGAGATAATTTAGAAAAAATTCTAATTAGAGACACCAAAGACCTTTACAAACAAACTACAAAACACTTCTTCAAGAAACAATAAAAAGACCTAAATAAATGGGGAAATGTTCCCCGCTTATGAATAGGAAGAGTCAATATAATGAAAATGACAATCCTACTAAAAGCAATCTACATGTTTAATATAATCCCAATATAGATACTAAATTCTTTCTTCAAGGAAATAAAAAAGACAATTTTAAAATTTATTTGGAAAGGAAAGAAACTGAATAACGAATTACTTCTCAAAAGCAAGAATGAAATTGGAGACACAGAATTCCTCATCTCAAAACCTACTATACACCAATGTTCTTAGTGACATGATTTACCATCACAACAACATGGAAACAGACCAGATGTTCAACCATAATGGAATGGATTGAGAAATTATGGTGCATTCACACAATGGAATAATACATAGCAAGCAGGAACAACAATTTTTAAAAATAGTACGTAACTTGGAAGGGACTGGAGCACATTATGCTAAGTGAACTACCTCAATCTCATGATGACAAATACTGTGTAAGACCATTATTATAGAGCAGGTATGAAGATCTAAGGGGAGAGGGTAGGAGCAGAGGGGTGTAGAGGGGCAGGGGAGGGATGGGGTGGAGCATAGGGGATGGGGTGGTTAATCATAGAGTCACATAATTTGATGGGTGGAAGGAGGGATGGGTAAAGGAAATGGGATAGATTCAGTGTGGAAAAACAAAGTATACATTGTAAGTAAGCCAGTATAAAATAAAAATTTTATTTAAAAACAGAATAACCTACTATAAAGCTGTAATAAATAAAACAGCATCATATTGGTATGATGACAAATACATAGACCAATGGAACAAAATCAAGAAATGAGCTCCATCTATCTATGGTCAACTGATACTCAGTAAGGAAACAAAACTTATCAAATGAGAAAATAACAACCTTTTCAACAAATAGTGCTGGGAAAATTGACTACTACCTGTGAAAAGTTGAAGCAGAATCCACACTTCTCACCATACACAAAAATTAACTGAAGGCAAATCAGAGACCTCGGGGTAAACCCTAAAACCATCATAAAAGACAAAGTGGGACCAAGCTTAGAAGGCCTTGCCTATGGTATAATAATTAGCAAATGGTAAACAGAACAAGGGCACACTGCATGGTTTAAAATCAAGAAAGGTGTGAGGTGGACTTTTAGAGGTTGTAAAGTGCACAATGTTGTACATTTGCGTACGTATTGTGGTGGGAAAGCCTGCTGTTAGGGACCTCTCTAAAGTACTCAAGAGTAACGGTGTCTCTCTGGAGACTAAGATGCGTCTGATACAGGCCATGGTCTTTGCAAATGCATCAGAGAGTTGGACAATGACTAGGGAGGACAGAAGGAGAACTGATGCATGCTTTTGAGCTGTGGTGCTGGAGAAGAGTATTGAATGTACCCTGGACAGCCAAAAAACCAAACAGATTCATCCTGGAGAGGGTTAAACCAGGCTACTCCTTGGAGGCAAGGATTCTGGGGCTTTGTCTAACATACTTTGCACATGTTGTAAGGAGAGACAGGCCCTTGGATAGGGATATCATGCTTGGTAGGGTGGAGGGACAGTGCAGGAGGGGAAGACCGTCCATAAGGTGGATTGATTCAGTGACTGGGGTAATCGGGATGGGTGTATCAGAAGCAGTGCGACTGGCGCATGATAGAGCAGGGTTTAGGGCTGTTGTACATCGGGTCGCTATGAGTCGCAAACGACTCAATGGCACATAACAACAAGAACAGCAACAAAGTGCACAATATGAGGTTGCCCATCTCTCTATCAAGTAGTGGGAGCCTAATTTTAGTAACCAAATAAAACAAAACAATGGAACAAGGGAGGGACAATTCAAACAGTTCATTCTGAACATGAGTGGATTAATGATAGAGTCATGCTGCCAACCCAAAGCCAAGCATTTTGAATCTATCAGCTGCTCTACAGAACAAAGGTGGACAATCTCCTCCTGTGTGATTTACAGCCACTGAAGAGCCATTAAAGGGTCAGTGATGAGCTGGTACATAATAACAACATTCAGAAACTTAGCATAAATTAGCTATACTGTTATTGTTACACACCACCATGGTTAATTATCCCTTTAATATAATATTGTCTTTTATTTGCTCTGTTGTTGTTGTTAAGTGCCGCCAAATTGAAGGCCACTCATAGTGACCCTATCAACGAAAGTGCTTGACGCTTGCTTGACTCATTCTTTCTCCAGGTTCATAGGGTTTCCAGAGGCAAGCTATTTACAAAAGTGGATACCACTCCTGCTTTCAAGCTTGTTTTAATCGGAGAGCTCCACCAAACACTGTCTGCCATGGGTAACCATTTGATACATCATTGTCACAGTGTTCAGCTTCACAGCAACCACAGGTTACCTCTGTATGGCAAGTGGACACACCAGGGCTATACGACCTAAAAGAATGTTTCACCAAAGACAATTAAAACCAGGCAAAAAGAAAGCCACAAACTCTGGGCCAGAGACCCCTAATTCCTCTAGCAAGTCTGCTCTGCCACTTGGGGCAAAAAGGAAACCACAAACACCCTAGCATTCCCCACTTGCTTCTCTTCCAGCCTCAAGAGGCCGCATCCATCCAGCTGACTACATAGGTAGTGTAGTTAATTTTTTGGATCTTTAGTAGCCTTGTATTTAAAGACCCATGATTAGAATCCACCAGCTCTTCCACAGGAGATAGATGAGCAATCTCTTCCCCTATAAATTATTAACTCTGAAAGCCCATAAGAATTGGTTCCAAGTCAGTGGCTATACATGAAGCAGATGTGACCTGGTGGTAGCCAAATCTGACTCTTTCCACTACATAAAGGTGAACCTTTCTCCATCAGTAACATCCATTGTACCAGATAGCTATCTGGTCAGGCATGTCACCACCCATGCTTCTGCTCTTATTTCTATGAATCATCATTGGTTTCAATGATTATTGCAACTTGACTCAAAGATTTTACTCACCGTTGAAGTCTTTATTAGGGAAATAGGTTGTGGAATGGAGACAATACAAGTCCAAATTTAGTGCAACAGTCCCAATCCAAATTAATACCAAAACACTATTCTTCATTAAGTGGAAGTCTAGATTCAGTTTAGTAGCACAAATAAACTTCTGGTTTCCTCAGCAATCCCACAGACTTGATCTCAGAATCGCTACAAGTCAGCTTTTTCTTCAATTATCCATCAATCCACACCCTGTGGCTCCATCTCCAGAGTTTCACTGGCATAAAGAGACTGAAAAATACAGCCAGAAATACACAACCAGGAGAGGATAAAATTGATGAATGGGACCGTCCAACGATTAAATCCCTAAAGTACATAAATACACAGATGAATTGGGTTAAGGAAAGGCAATATACAACCATATCAGATAATGTATTTAATGAATCAATTATAATTAAGGTTATGAAACAAAATGTGCATGAATAATTGAAAACAGTATAATTTATAAACTTTCAAATAAAACTTAAATCAA
>NW_006399833.1:13421169-13423206 GCF_000299155.1 Elephantulus edwardii
AAAAAAAAGTTGGGAAATACCATCTCAGACAAGGGTCTCATAACAATGTTTGCAAAATATGACAGGGCCTTCACCACAAAATGAGTAAAACTGTAAATTTTGGCCAAAGTGTAGATTTTACATAAGCACAATCAAGTGTTCTGGGATTCCCATTCTTCACAAGGTATAGGCTACTTAATAATTACTTGAGGGAGAAAGATGGGCAATGTCCTCTTGTTTTATTTCTTGCCTCTGAAAACCCTCTACAGGGTCATCTATGATTCAATTCTGACTCAATGGTACCTAACAATAACAGAAACTGAGGGAAAAGGTTACTTGTTCTGGGGCTATGAGACCATAGTCTTGTAGAACTTCAAGGTTAATCGGCCTAACAAAGTACACAAATACAGTTTTCTACATCTTAACTTAGGAGAGTTGGGTCTAGGGTCTTAAAACTTGTAATTAACCACCAAAGGTGCAACTATTGGTCTCTTCCCATTGACAACAAAGAAGAGTGAAGAAACACAGAGATATATAGAAAACAAATTAGTCCGAAGACTCATGTGCCATTTCAACCTGGGCTTTCACAAAACTGGAATCAGAAAAACTAGATGGTACCCACGTACCACTACAGACTAATCTGTTATGTATAGAAAAAAGAAAATGTAGAAATAATAGAACAAAATTCCTTGAATTATATAAGTTTTGTAGATCATGTGAACAAAAGTAGGTGAGGTATATTTGCCTAAGAGCAACTGGACAGGGTAAGCCTATAGTACTAGTTTTAAAAGACACTTAGTAAAGAATAAATAATAATCAAATAGGGTTTTTCCCTCTTGCTATCTCTGATGTTTCAGATCTGTTTGAATATTGAAAAAATATGAAGATATGAAATTGAGATTGCTCAAAACCATTGAGACTTATATTGAGAAGGCTACAAAATCCATTCTTTTTTAAAATTAATTTCCATGAACATTTATAGAGATTTTGAATTTCTGTTCATTAAAAATCCATTCTTAATTTCATAACCAAGAAATAGAAATGTTTAGTCACTGTAATTTGACGATTATAAAGTAAAAGTTTCAAATACTGTTGATTTCCACAGGCCCTGAGAAGTTACCATTTATATGTATAAGCACAATGGATTGTTTTCCTTCTAATTATTATCTGGGATCAAAATGTGACTTTAAAAGGGTTGAGATGGTAGGAAGAGAAAGAATTTTTTTAGTCGAAGCAATATAAAAGGTGATAAAACTATCTTCAAAATTACAGAGGGAGACATTTGAACAGCATTATTGAAGAATTGAGTGCTAGTTTGGGTTGGGCAAAAATCAGTGTAAAAAGATTTGACATTTTGGAAAGATGGCAGCTAAGAACTAGAAGAGAATTGCAGAAACTGTCATGTTAAAAATGAATCTTTATCTCTGGATTTGAAGTAAGTATATATTCAAACCTTTTCTCCTCTACATGGTTGAGGGTCAACATCATGGCCAAGTGATTTCTAAAAGTATGCAATTTTATGTGGAAAAATATAATCTCTATCCAGGCAGAAGAATTTAAAATACAATTGTACAGTGATTGTTGTTTGTAGAATAGAGAGTAAAATTATATATTTTGCTGAAAACTTCCTTGAGAAGATGTTTTCAAGGACATGGTTACATAACTTCTAAGAATCCTCCTCTCTTTGGATTTGAGGATAGAATTGAAGGCAGCAAATATTGAATTTCAGTGTTCTCTGGGCACCATGCCCCCTTTTCCATTGTTGTTATTGTCATTGTTCTCATAATTATAATTTTAACCATAGATTACAGGAGTGATTTTCTCCTGTAGTACGTTTAATTAATTGCTTTGCTGGTATGATTTGTACATTATATATGGTGACATTTAATTTGAATATATCTTCATAGAAAATATTTTATTACTGTTGTTAGGTGCTGGCAAGTGAAGAAGTACATATTTAGTGGAGTGCCTAGGTAAAAAATACCCTCATTGATAAGAACCAATGAGAAACTGGAACCCTTATCACTGTCGGTGTGAGTGTAAAATGTTGCATCCACT
>NW_006399833.1:13424644-13425983 GCF_000299155.1 Elephantulus edwardii
CTTCTTGGGGATGGGAACAAATATTGATCTTTTCCAATCAGTTGGCCAAGTGGTTGTTCTCCAGATTTCTTGGCACAACTTGGTGAGCACATCTAGGGCAGCATCTGTTAGCTGAAATATGTCAATTGGTATACCATCTATTCTGGTGGCCTTATTCTTTGCTATTTCCTTCAAAGCAGCTTGAACTTCTGCCTTCATCACCATAGGCTCTTCATTTAAAAAAAAAAATTATGGCATGCTCTGTTGGCCTAGTGGCAGGAAACTGCACTGTAATCCCAGAGGTGCGCGGTTCAAATCCACCAGATGTTCTGCTGAAGAAGGAGGAACAATTGCCTCCTGTACCAGTCAGATCCAATTTGACGGTACACACATTAAAAAAAAAATTTAAAAAATTGCAAAAAAGGAAATACCATTTGACCCAGCAATCCCACTACTGGGAATATACCCCAAAGAGACCATAACTGACATCCAAGCAGATATATATGCATACCCATGTTTATTGTGGCTTTGTTCACAGTAGCAAGGATTTGGAAACAACCTAAGTGCCAATCAAAAAATGAATGATTAGAGAAGCTGTAGTATAGTCACACAATGAAATAGTACACTGCATTGAAAAAGAAGGAATTCATGCAATATTGTACAAACATGGGTGACCCTGGAGGACATTATGCTGAGTGAAGTGTCTCAGTCACAAAAGGACAAATATTGCATAGGGCCACAGTTGTAAAATGAAACTGACATTGGGTTTGGGGGAGACTTTGAAAGATGAGATAAATTATGTACACTGAAACTTAGGAAACAGGTAAGAGAGAACTGTACAAAAGGAATATAATATTAGGTATTATTTTCATGACAAGACTCCAGAATAAGAGTTGCATAGTATAATAGACTATAGACTTGGGGGAAAGGATTGTATAACAATGAAAGAATTTTATTTTTCTTCTAAGAGAAAAGTGAACTGGGGGGAGAGGTGGGTAGGGAGGAAAGTGTGCAACAATGTATGAATGGAAATCTAAAATCTTTGTAAACTTTCATTAAAATTTAAAAAAAGTAAATTATGAAAAAAAATACAGCATTGTTTTTGTTAGGTGCCTTTGGATTGAGTACACCTATATTGACCATATAAACAACAGATCCAAACTCTGTCCTATCCTGTACCATCCCCACAATCTCTGACACACTTGAGCCAGTTGCGGTAGTCACTGTGTCAGACTGTCTGGTGGGGTGCCTTCCTCCCTTTCATGGACCTCTACCCTGAGATATATATAATTTTAATAATTTTTAATGAACATTTACAGAGATTTTGGCTTTTCATTCATTCATTGTTACACTATTTTCT
>NW_006399833.1:13426203-13429952 GCF_000299155.1 Elephantulus edwardii
CAATTGTGCTTAGCCGTACATGTTCATATCCTTGAAGATGTATCATGGAAGTGTTGCAGCCTAGAAGACACAAATTTAACTAACAAGTTAAAAGTTCATGAGTCAAAAATTAAAAAGCAATAATATTCCAAGTAGAGGCTCTAATAGTGGCACAAATCAAGTTACAGAGGGAAGGTAGTTCTTACAAGGACCTCCACCTTTCTAAGCATGATGTTCCTCTCTAAAGAATAGCCTCTTCTAGCAACATACCTAAACTATGTGAGGTGAAGCACTGTTATTTTTCCCTCCAAGGAACACTCTAAGGTTCCTTGAAGGTTGCACCTTCTCTAAGACATATCTGTTGTTATTTTCTCAGTCCACGGAATAATCAGCACTCATCGTCAACACCACAGTTCAGCAATACCAATTATTCTTCTATCATCCTTGTTTACTGTCCAGATCTCAGATATGTAGCAAGTGACTGGAACGTCCATGGCCTGAATATGGCACATCTTAGTCCTCAAAATGATATGATTGCTCATCAAGAATTTGGAGAAGCTTCTGACTGTAGGCTTTCTCAGTGCAGTACATCTCTTGACCTCCTTGACTGCTAGAATGGAGGGTGCTGTTTGTAGATCAAAGTAAGATGAAGCCATTGACGTTTCAATAGTTAATCTATCTATAAGGATTTTGTCTCTATAGGTCCAGTGGTGAGAATTCTTTATTCTTGATGTTGAGATGCAATCCATTTCTAGCAAGTAAGGTTGTGTCATCTGCATACTGGAGATTATTGATGAGTAATCCTCCAAGCCTGCCACATTTTTCTTCATAAAGTCCAGTTTCTCAAATAATTTACTCACCGTATAGATTGAATAGGTATGGAGAAAGGATACAAACTTGACGCATTTCTTAGTTTTAAATCATGTCGTTTTCCCTTCACATAAGCACAATCAAGTGCAAAACTTAAGGTTACCATGACCTTTTGAGAATTTTTGTCCTCTTGATGTTGAGCTTCAGTCCATTTTGATGGCTGGCAGTCAACTGCTTGCCTATTTGTAAGTTGCATGACCTGTTTCAATGTGGCTTGTCGGGCCTCTTGCTCCTCACACTGTCTCATATTGCGGCCATCTTGGTTCCAAGATTTAGAATACGTTTATTCTGCAGCAGTGTGACGGCTCCTTTGTACCAGCTACAGAGCTTGGCACCTATCATCCATCCCAGGTGACAGGTCTGACTATGGAGGCCCCATGGATCTGTAGAGGTGGCATGGGTTCAGCAGTGGGGGGCTGGAAACCAGGGGACTCACCCATCCTTTTTTTGGGAATCCGGGAATCCTTGTTCTCTTGATGTTGAGCCTTGACCCATATTGAAGACCAGTAGTCAACTGTTTAATTGTTCAATTATCAATAATCTGAGGACTGTGGAGGGCCATAGTGGCCCATTTCCATGCAGCTTGCTGCTCCTCCAGCTTCTTATGCTGTTTCCTCCACTGCTTTCATCTTGGTTCTCCCCAGTTGGTTTGGGTTGGTTTGTTTGTTTTGGGTTTTTTTTTTAAGATTCTGGTTTAGAGTCAACAAGCCCTCCTGTAGGGTATTTGAAATTAAGGCCAAGCCCTTGTCTCCATTTTGGATACTGGGTAAAGTATCTGGACTCAGTAAGATGGACTCTCTTGTTTTGGTTGGGGGTCAGTAAGGAATGTGTTTCTTTTTAATTTTTTATTTTTAAATCGAAGATTCTTCTTTAGAGTCAGCAAGACCTCATGTGGAGGTGTATTTAAAAATTTTTGAGCCAAGGAATTATATTTTAATTCCTTGTTATTATATTTTGGAGGAACATTCTGTATAGCACTTTTCTGTCAATTTGCTGTACTGAAGTAATCTGAGTTTGCTGTTAACACTGAACCTTCTGCCACTGGGGTCTCAAATGGCATAATGATTACCCATGGTAGACAGTGTTTGATGGAGTGGTATCCACTTCCTAAACCACATGCCTCTGGAAACTCTATGAACTGGAGAAACAATGAGAGTTATAGCTTTTTGTTCAAAGGGTCACTATGAGTCATGCTCAACTTAAGGCAATCAACAACAACAAACAAAAAAACAAACAAAAAAAATGAAAAACCCTAAACAACCAATCAAAAATTTTTCATCATTATTAAAGTGTGTTGAAGGTGCCGCAAAGCCAAAGCCATAATAAAGTGAGCAACAAAAATAACAAAGGTGTTTTTGTTATGTATCATCAAGTTGGCTATGACTTATAGAGATCCTATGAAGAACAGACAGGAATCTTGCCTTTTGAATGAGGTCACACTGATATGAAGAAAAGACTTGATAAATAATGTAGAAGAAGAGACAGAATTTCTCCATTGAAGAAAAAGCTCAATTAAATTTTGAAAATGCTCCACTTTCAGTTATGGGGAGGGTGTTTGCTTATTTGTTTTCATTGTTTTCCCTCTCTTTCAATACTAAAAATATCTCATCCCTACCACTTTGGGATTGCCATTGTTTCTCGAGAGAAATCTGTACCTAATTTTATTGAGGATCTTGTGTATGTGATGATATGTTTTACTAACTTTGAGATTTTTTTTCTCTTTGGGTTTTGGTAGTTTGATTCCAATGAGTCATCTCTTTAAGATTATACTGGTGAAAATTTAGTGAGGGTTTTTTCATGCTTTTTTTTTCAAATTTGGAAGATTGAAAACCATTATTTCTTCAGATATGTTTTCTGTCCTTTTGTGTCTTCTCCTTCTGGAAATTCCAGAATATACTTACTGGTTTACTTCATGGTGTCCCATGGATCAGCATATTTGTTATTTTTCCATATACTTTTTGTCTTAAGTTTCTTTAACCCACACGTTTAAATTGTCTTCTCTCTTATTTCTGTGCACAAACATTTTTCTTCTGGCAGTTCAACTCTACTGTTTGAACTTCACCAGTGAGTCTTTCTGTTACGGTATTTTTCAGATCTAGAAATTATGTTAGCTTTCTTTTTATAATCTCTATCTCTATAGCTATTCTCATTTTGTTCATAGATTTGTTCTTGCGTTCTCATAGCTGTTTTCCAATATTTCGGTTTCTGGAGCATTTTTTTCAATTCTGCTTTTTTAATCTTTATTCATTGTTCGAATTCCAGATGCATAGGAAGCTACTGAAAAGATCATGGCTTGAATAATGCACACATTAATCTTTCAACTACCATTGTTGCTTCTTAGCATCTAGGTGAAATTCTTGATAGCAAATTTTCCCAGTGCAACATGAGCATTTTTAAAGTAGTTGTCTAGTTGCCTAAGAAAAGAGAGGATAAATAATGAACAGAACACTGCATTTAAACAGAAGAGGGAAATAACTATCTAAAAGAAATATATGATTAAGCATTATTTGTATGACAACAGTCCAAAACAAGAAGTGCATAGCAAAGCTGGGGGGCAAGGGAATTTTGCAACAATGAAATAGGGGAAGGGAATTTTGCAACAATGAAATAGGGGAAGGGAATTTTGCAACAATGAAATAGGGGAAGGGAATTTTGCAACAATGAAATAATCTTTTCAAAGAGAAAAGTTAACTGGGGGGGGGTAGAGAGAAAAATGCAACAATGAATAAATGAAAATCCAAGTTTTCTGTAAACTTTTGTTAAAATATCAATTAAAAATAATTTAAAAAATTAGTTATCTGTTTCATCTATCCAGAACTACAAATTTTTGTTGTTTTTATTGTCTTTGAGTTGAGCACGACTCATAGCAACCCTATGAACAAAAGGCCTGAAGCCTTTCT
>NW_006399833.1:13431347-13432073 GCF_000299155.1 Elephantulus edwardii
ATTCTGAAGCTCTGTCTGACATATTTTGGCCATGTTGCAAGGAGGGACCAGTCCTTATACAGTACATTATGCTTGGGAGAGTGGAGGGACAGTACAAGAAAGGATGACCCTCAATGAGATGGATTGACTCAGTGACTAGAGTAATGGGAGTAGGAGTGTCAGAGACAAAAAGTTTGGCTTAGGATAGAGCAGGTTTCAGAGCTTCTGTACATAAGGTGTCACAGCCAACTTGACAAAACATAATAACAACATTAATAAAATATAAGTAAAATATTGCAGATGATTATTAAACAATGACTGGAACAGTATATCAACAGAGAACTGGCAGAAATTCAAGTTGGATTTAGAAGAGTCTACGAAACATGGGGTATCATTGTTGATGTCAATTTGATCTTAAAGCAGAAAATATCAGAATGATGTTTATTTGCATTTTATTGATTATGCACATTTGACTATGTGAATAATAAAATATCACGGCCAACATTGAGAAGGATGACAATCCCAGAATATTGTTGTTGTTATTGTTGTTATGTGCTGTCAAGTCATTTGTGACTCATAGCGACGCGATGTACAACAGCCCTAAACCCTGTTCTATACTGTGCACAATCGCATTGCCTCTGACACACCCACCCCGATAACCCCAGTCACTGAATTAATCCACCTAATAGAGGGTCTTCCCCTCCTGCGCTGTCCCTCCACCCTACCAAGCATGATGTCCCTCTCCAA
>NW_006399833.1:13434028-13454036 GCF_000299155.1 Elephantulus edwardii
CCTGGCCTAGTTTTCACAGCTGATATTGAGCTTCTCCAGTGGTTTTTTTTCCACAGATGTAGTGGATCTGATTCCTAAGCATACCATCAGGTGAAATCGATGTGTATAACCTGCATTCATGTTTCTTATAAAACATATTTGCAATGAATATGTCATTGATTGTACAAAAGTCAATCGTTCTATCTCCAGATTCATTTCTGTCACCAAGCCCATGTTTTCCAACTACTGATTCTTCTTCTCTGTTCCCAACTTCTGCGTTCCAGTCACCCATTATTATCAATGCATCTTGATTGCATGTTCAATCAATCTCTGACTGTAAAAGTTGGTAGAAATAATCGTATTCATGTGAAACCTACAAGTAGACCAAGAAGCAGTTACCTGAACAGAATAAGGGGAGCCCTGCATGCTTTAGACCCAGAAAATGTGTGTGTCATGGTTGCATCTTTTCTTCATGCCTAAGGGAGATCTGTGCTGCAGTCTCAAAGGCACACAGCTCAAATCCACCAGCTGCTTCACAGGAGAAAGATCCATCTCCTCCCATTCAATTTACTGCCTCTGAAAATCCAATACAGAATCAGGTATGGACTAGTTCCAATTTGATGACACACAACAATGACACTCAATCTCTATGCTGAACTAATCATTTGAGGAGCTGGACTGTACAAAGAATGTGACATAAGGATTGGAGCAAGACTCATTGATAATCTGCATTGTGCAGATGACACAACCTTGCTTGAAGAATATTTGAAGCATGTATTGCAGAAAATCAAAGACATGGATTACCTCTCCATATCAAGGAAACAAAAATCCCTACCACTAAAACAAAAAGCAACATCATGGTAGACAGAGAATAGATTGACTTTGTCAATTATTTTATTTAACTTAGATCCAAAATAAATGCTCAGGTTAGGAACAGTCATGAAATAAAAATTTAAGAAAATGTGTCACATTGAGAAAAAATCTGTTGTCAAGGACTTCTTGAAAGGACAGCAAAGGAACTACAAATTTCTAAAGAGCAAGGATATCAGTTTAAACATAAGGTATAACTGATCTAATCCATAGTCTTTTCAATTTCTTTCTACGCATCTGAAAGTTGAGCAATAAATAAGGATGACAGAAGAAGATCCAATTCCTTTGCACTGTGATTTTGGTGAAAAGTAGCAAATATGTTTTTTGCTAAAACTGCCAAATGAATAAGCAAATCTATCTTGAAGGAAGTGTAACCAGAATGCTTCTTAGAGTGAAAAACAGTGAAATTTCATTTTACATACTTTGGGCAGATTCTAAGGAGGAATCTGTCATTAGAGACATAATACTGGGAAAAAGAGGAAGATCTTCAACAAGATGAATCAATACAGTTACTATTACAATGAACAGAGATCAAGACAGGACATGGTTCAGACCTGTTGTTCCTTGGTCACTGTGAGTGATAGTAAACTTAATGGCACCTAACAAATATGGAAATAAACTGTTTCCTCAAGATTTGCTATTTCCTTTGAATTTTTGGTGCTCCATTGGTTTAGTGATTTTTCTAAACTGTCTTTGCAAACACAGTAAATACTGTTCATAGTCTTTACAGACTGGCTCTGTACTGGGACACCTCTTTCACTTTTACACAGGCAGCTTTCTGTCTTTCCTATAGTGCTCATCACTTCTTCAAGCTGTGCCACATTTAAGATGATGAAACAGAGAGTACTCTTTGTTTTTACTTGTTTTTACAACAGAATTAAGCAGACAAAACCAACTCATAAGGTGTAGTGAACTCCTTTCAGAACAAAGATGAGAGTTGAAAGGCTGAAATAAAGGCTGTTGCTTTTATCTGAGTCCTAAGCTAAGGTGTCAAAGAAGCACATTTTAGAAGCAAAAGGACATTAAGTGTTTCTATGAAGCAGTCCTCAGAACAGAGCAAGGAAACACTGCATGGTTCAAAATCAGGAAAGTGTACCTTTTCAATCTGTATGCAGAACAGATCATTCAGTAAGCAGGGCTTTATGAGGAGGAGTGTGGCATCAGGATTGGAGGAAGACTCATTAACAACCTGTGATATGCAGATGACACAACCTTGCTTGCTGAAACAGGAGGACCTGAAGCACTTGCTGCAAAAAAATTTAAAAAAAATCTTCAATATGGATTGAAGCTCAACATCAAGAAGACAAAGATTCTCACCATTGGGTCAATTGTCCGTACCATGATAGATGGAGAAGAGAGTGAGTTTGTTAGCAATTGCAGCTTGCTCAGATACACAATCAGCACTCTTAACACCAGCAGTCATGAAATAAAAAGATAAATTGGGAAAATCTGCTGTCCTGGACCTTTCCAGAGTACTGAAGAGCAATGATGTCATTCTATAGACAAAGGTGCACCTAATCCAGGCCATGGTTTTTGCAATCACTTGCTATGTATCAGAAAGTTGGACAATGACCAAGGATGACAGAAGAATAGATGCCTTTGAGTTGTGGTGCTGGAGAAGAGTCTTGAATGTACCATGGACTGCCAAGAAAACAGATCGGTCCTTGGAGAAGGACATCATGCCCAGAAGGGTGGGCAGACAGTGTAGGAAAGGGAGACCCAGGATGAGATGGATTGATACAGTAACTGGGGTGATGGGGGTTGGTTTGTTGGAGTTAGTGAGACTAGCTCAGAACAAGGCAGGCTTCAGAGCTGCTGTACATAGGGTTGCTATGTATTGCAAGTGACTCAATGGCAAATAAAAACAATAACATACTATGACAGGTTTGGAAGCAGGAGTGGCATCTACTAACTAAATAACATGCCTCCAGAAACCCTACAAACTTTGATAAATGTCGGTAGTTGTAGAGAGAATTCAAACCTTTTTGTTCATAAGTTTGTTGCTATGAGTTGCGCTTGATTTGAAGGCAAACAACAACAACAAATTTTTCTTGGTGTTTACTTGATTCAGCATTTGATTGATTGGTGTAAACATAACTTTCTCAGTGTTCTGACAAATGTATACCTAATTTCTTCTTTTAAAAATATTTCTAAAAAATATTTCTGTGAGAGAGAGGGACATTGAGCATCTTATAATATCAGTAGGTGTAGGGGTTAGCTTGGACATGTTTTAAAAATGTAGATTCTATGGCCCCACTCCAAAGCTCTCTGATTTCGTCTGATATATGCCTTATTTATCAAGAAATAGCATTGATTATAATTATACTCCACAAATTATACTCAGAGAACAGTAAAAATGGACACACCATCTGATTTTAATCATTATGGAGAATCGAGAAATTCTTCTATTTTTCTCCCCAGTAGATTTGAAATAGCAACTACTACTATTATGCATCATCAGTAAAGAGAAGGCTATTGATGTAGAATTGGAGAGCTAAAAGGGATATCTGAAAATGAGTAGTTGTTATAAACCTTCCAATAGCAAACTGCATATGGAAGAATCCCATCAATATGGATTAAGGTTTGGCTAGTCTATATATCTAATGTCTCCCTGGTTAATAAAATTTAATATTGACTAAAACTGTATTATATATGTTTTGAAACCATTAATTTCTTTTTAAAGTGCCTCTGTACAGATGAGGATTCAGATATTTGGAAATAACAAGAGATGCTGTTTGAAAGGTAAAAAAATTAGTCAAATTGGTTAAAAGGCAATGGGATCCTAAATTGCCTTTTGGATTTCTATAGCCTTGAAATTGATCCATTTCACATTCTCCCCTCCAGCAGACCTGGCGACAGCAACAGTTTCAGCTTCACTATATTTTTCTCACCACAGGCTCTCACACATACAATGTGATTGCCCCCCTGTTGTTCTGCCTTACTGATTCACAGTTTGTTTTCTGTTTTGTTTTGTTTTGTTTTCAATCCAGAAAAGAAAAGCAGCATTCCATTCTCTCTCTTTTTTTGTGCTTGCTTTTGCTTATGTTGGGGCAGCTCAAGATGGGATAAATGTAGAGTTGTTACAGTCATTCTATAGAAAATTCTTGCCTTCTGACAACTCCTGTAATTGATATTATAGTATAAATAAATATATGTATTATTCAAATAATTAAACAAATTTTTAAAATAGCACATGCATTTATCTACATTGTGGTGATTCCCTTAAGTAAATAAGGAGTATAGGAAGAAAATGAATTTACATCCATATTGAATTAATATGTATACATGTGAGTGTATATACATGAATCTGAATACCTTTTGTATTCATAGTGGTTAAGTTCACTTATAGTAGACTGAGATTAAAATCTTGTTTCAAACTCTAGATAATAATATACAATTATAGAAACTATATGGCTCAGTTATCCACTGTTGAAAAGGATAATAATAGAATCTATATCACATGTTTGCATCTCAAAGTCAAGAAAATGAAGAATTCTCCACTGGACTGATCAAAATCATCATGATAGATGGAGAAAAGATTGAAGCTGTCGATTATGTCATCTTACTTGGATCCATAATTAATATACGTGGTAACAGTAGTCAAGAGAACAGGAGATATATTGCTCTAGGAAGTCTGCAGCTAGGGACCACTCCAAATTACCGGGGAGCAATGATGTTCGTTTGAGGATTAAGGTGTGCCTGATTCAGACCAGGTTCTTTCCAATAACTTGCTATGCATCTGAGAGCATTTTGCTAGAAGAGGCTATTTTTCTGGAGAGGGACAGCATGCCTAGAAACTTGTGGGGCTGACAAGAAGATGACTTTCAACCAGCTGGATTGACATACTAACTGCAGCAATAGACTTGAGTGTGTATTAGATTGTGAATATGGCACTGGACAGGACAGGGTTCAGATCTGTTGTTCATAAAATCTCTGTGAGTTGTGCTCAACTTGATGGCATCTAACAACAACAACAACAACAATGAAGATGTTGTGATAGAATAAATGATATTATATTGCATATATTCATATTCAGTAGTATTTAAATCCTTGAAAATGCAGATACTCTCTGATATAAAATATATTGAAGTTATGATGAATCATACATATGGCCCTCTGTTTTGGGTTTGATTTGTTTTTGCTATTTTTGAAAAGACCCATCTTATAATTTATATTATATGTTGTTTTGTTGTTGTTGTTAGGTGCAGTCGAGTTGAATACAACTCATAGTGACCCCATAATGTTGTTTTCCTGGTTATCCTTCTGTTTTTACAATAATGGACCTATCCAGTATTTGTCCTCATGAGACTGAGTTAGTTC
Organism: Elephantulus edwardii; assembly: GCF_000299155.1. Lineage (NCBI taxonomy): Eukaryota > Metazoa > Chordata > Mammalia > Macroscelidea > Macroscelididae > Elephantulus > Elephantulus edwardii. Next base: position 13,439,198 of record NW_006399833.1, read on the forward strand.
ACTCAGCATAATGCCATCCAGTCTCTCCAAGTTCTGTAGTAATTTTCAAAAAAGTTTCTCCTGTGTACTGCATAGTATTTCATCATGTGATTTCACCACAATTTCCTAATCCATTAGATTGTGGTTGGACATTTGTGGCTGTTTCCATGTTCTTGTGATTTTGAATAATGCTGCTATGATCATTGATGTGTAAATTTCTGTGTCTCTGAAACAGGATCTATACCTCTCAAAATACATAAAAATCAACTCTAGGCAGATCAGAGATCTAGGGTTAAAGCACCATTGGCACTGATCTATGCCTATTTTAATCCCATCTTTTCAATCCCCATTGAATCTTTCCTATCCTTCATCTCTCTCATTTGTCCATTAACCTCTAGAGAGCATTATGCTGTGTGGCATAACTCAATCTCATAAGGAAAAACACTGCATAAAACCATTATTATGACAATGGAATAATTACTGAGCAAGATGTGTATAAATGTTCAAAAAGGGAATTGAAAACAGTGAAAGGGGTAAAAAAAGGGGAAGGCAGAAATCACTAGGACCTTTGTTTTCTTCATGTTGAGACGCAAATCTGCAGCAAGTATTTCAAGTCTTCCTCACTTTCAGAAGACAAGATTGTGCCATCTGCATAATGAAGGTTGTTGATGAGTCTTACTCCAACCCTGATGCCACATTCCTTTTCATAGAATCCAATTTCACAAATTATTTTTTCAGCATACATTTTGAAAAGGTCTGGAGAAAGGCCACAGCTCTGACACACAACATTCCTGACTTTAAACCAGGCAATGTTTTCTTGCTCCATTTAGCAACTTCTTGGTCTCAGTTCCCGCTGAGTGCAATTCAGTGGTCTGGAATTCTGTAATTTATTATGATCCACACAGTAAAATACAGATAGACATCCTTCTGGTATTCTCTGCTTTCTGCCAACATCTACCTGACATCAGAAATGATAACCCTCGTGTGATGACCTCTCCTAAACCTTGCTTGACCTTCTGACAGTTCCCTGCCAGTGCACTGCTATAAAACGGAACAAAAACAAGTATAAGGAAAAGTCTATCAACTAAACCATGATATCTTGTGATCTTTCTCACGTGTGAATATAGAGATTCTGGTGGAAAAGAATTGAAACCATCAAGGCTTGGACCAGGCGTACTTTAGTCTTTAAACTGGCATCTTGGCTCTTTAGTAGTTTGGAAAGGTACTTCAGAACAGATTTCCTTAATGAAACATGTCTTTTGATTTCTTGACTGCTGCTATATTAGGTGTTAATAGTGGGTCCAAGATAAATTAAGATTTTCACAACTTCAATTTTTTTTTCTACTGTATGATGTTCTGAAAGCAGAGAGTACCAGAAGAAGGTCTATCTGTGTTTCCTTGACCATGAAAAGGAATTTGACTGTGTGGATCACAAAAAATTGTGACTAACTTTGAGAAAAATGGGAATCACAGAACACTTGATTGTTCTTCTGTGAAACCTATACTTGGACCAGGAAGCAGTTATCAGAATAGAGCAAGAAAACACTGCATGGCTTAAAATTGGGAAGGGTATATGCAGGGATGTGTCCTTTCTCCATACCTTTTCAATTTATATATGGAACAGATCATCTGGCAGGCTGGGCTCTATGAGGATTGGAGGACCTGAAGCACTTGCTTCACCTGAAGGTCAAGGATTGCAGCTTAAACATGCATTGAAGCTCAACATAAAGAAAACAAAGATTCTCACCACTGGGCTGATGGGCAGCATCATGATAGATGGTGAACTGATTGAGATGGTTAACCGCTTCAGTTTGCTTAGCTCCACAATCAACACTCTTGGTATCAGCATCCAGGGAATCAAAAGATTAATTGCATTTGGAAAGTCTGCTACCAGAATTCTCTGCAGGATACTGAATAGCAACAATGCCAGTCTGGAGACTAAGGTGTGCCTGATCCAGGCGATGGTCTTCATAATCACGTGCTATCATAAAAAAGCTGGATAATGACTAGGGATGATAGAAGGAAAATTGATGCCTTTGAGTTGTGGTGCTGGAGAAAAGCATTAAGTGTACCATGGGATGCTAAGAGTTCAAACAGCTTTATTTTAGAGAGGGTAAAACCAGGTTGCTCCTTGAAGGCAAGGATTCTGAAGCTCTGTCTGACATAGTTTGGGCATGTTTCAGGGAAAGACCAGTCCTTGGAGAGGGACATCATGCTTGGGAGAGTGGAGAGACAGCACAAGAGAGGAAGACCCTCGATGAGATGGGCTGACTCAGTGATTGATGTAATTGTCATAGGTAGTGAGGTTGGCTCAGGATAGATCAGGATTCAGAGCTGTTGTACATAGGGTCACTATGAGTCACAGACAAAGCGACAGCTCATAAAAACAACAACAATCAGGATGTTGCCTATTGTACAATGGGGAGGATATTTGTTTTCTTTATTTTGAGATATAATCCAGCCTTAAGTCTGTACCTTTGATATAATTCAATAAATATTTTAAGTCTTCTTCACTTTTGTTGTTATGTTAAGCCTTTTTGTGATTGAGATATTTCTCTCAGCATACTCTCCTCCACAGTCACCCATTTTGTATAGTAATTCTTGAATTCTTTGTTTGTTGGTGCAGCATAGTATTCCATTGTGTGAATATACCAGAGCTTCTCGATCCATTCGTTTGTTGATGGGTACTTGGTTTGTTTCCAGCTCTTTGCTACTGTGAACAAAGCCACAATATACATGAGTGTGCCTATATCTACTCAGGTGACAGTTACAGGTTCTTTAGACTATATTCCCAGTAGTAGCATTGCTGGGTTAAATGGCATTTCTATTTGGAACTTTTTGAGAAATTGCCATCCTGCCTTGCATAGTGGTTGCACCATTTTATACTCCCATCAAGAGAGAATAAGGGTTCCAGTTTCCACAACCTCGCCAGCATTTGATGTTTGCTGTTCTGTTAAATTTTGCTATTCTTACTGGGATAAAATGGTATTTGTTGAATTAGAATATTTGTTGAAATAGGTGTCACAATATGTAGATGATATGGTAATGTACGCAGAAATTCCCAAGAACTCAACAAATAAACTATTAGAGCTAGTAGACCAATTTAGTAGAGTGGCAGGATACAAGATCAAAATCCAAAAATTAGTGGGATTCCTCTACAGTAACAAAGAAAATTCAGAGAAGGAAACCAAGAAAGCAATACCATTTACAATAGCCAACCACAAATTGAGATACTTTGGAGGAAACCTAACTAGAGACACAAAAGACCTATACAAAGAAAACTACAGAACATTTTTGTGAGACACAATAAAAGACCTAAATAAATGGAAAAATGTATCCTTTTCTTCCCTCCCTTTTTAAATTGATACTCTAACAAAAGTTTACAGAAAACTTGCATTTTCTTTCATTCATTGTAGCATATTTTCCTCTAATATTGTGAAAATGATAATGCTACCAAAAGCAATCTATGTGTTCAATGCAGATACCAAATTCATTTTTCAAGATCAAAAGTGAAACTGTCAAGTTTATTTGGAGAGGAAAGAGACCCTAAATAAGCAAAGCACTTCTGAAAAGCAAAAATGAAGTGGGAGTCATAGCACTGCCTGACATCAAAAGTGGTAGTGCATATAGACCAGTGGAAAAGAATTGAGAACCCAGAAATATACTCATCTATCTATGGGCAACTGGTATTCAAAAAGGAAATAAAACCTATCAAATGAAAAAAATATAACCTCTTCAACAAATAGTGCTAGTAAAACTTGACTGTTAGCTGCAAAAAGTTGAAATAGGATCAACATCTCACACTGTCCACAAAAATCATCTTAAGGTTGATCAGAGACATGAAAATAATTCCCCAAACCATAAAGTTCATCAGAGACAAACTGGGATCAAGTTTAGATGGCCTAGTCTATGGTACAAAGAGACTGCCAAATACAGCCAGAAGTGCACAATCTGAAGAGGATAAAATTGATGAATGGAACCTTCTAAGCATTAAATCTCTGTGCTCATGAAAAACTTTTTTCAACAGGGTGAAAAGAAAACCTACTGACTGTGAACAAACATTTGACAATTGCATCTCAGACAAAGGTATCATAATAAAAGTTTACAGAATACTCCTGGACATCCAGAAGAAAAAAACTGATAACACAATTACAAAATGGGAAAACAACATGGAGAGCATTTTCACAGAGGAAGATAATTCAGATGTTGAACAGATACATGAAGAAGTGTTGAAAATCACTGGTATAAGAGAGATGCAAATCAAAACCACAATGAGATGCCATCTTACCCCAGTAGCAGTGGCAAGTTTAACAGGGCAGTAAATAATAAATGTTGCAGAGGATGTGACAAGATAGGAACTCTTATACATTTGTTGGCGGGATTGTAAAATGGTACAACCACTTTGGAAGACACTTTGGTGTTTCCTAAAAAAGCTGAACATAGAAATTCCATATGACCCAGCTATTCCACTGCTTGGAATATACACTGAGAAAATGAGAACCGAGGCACAAACACAAACCTGGACACCAGTGTTCATATAGCAGTGTTATTCACCACTGCAAGAGCATGGAAACAGCTCAGATGTCCTACCACAATCGAATGGATCGAGAAATTATGGTAAATTCACAAAATGCAGTACTATCCAGCACACAAGGACAATTATTTTGTAAACTACAACCTAACTTGGGAGGAACTGGAGAGCATTATGTTAAGTGAACTAACGAGTCCCATAAGGAGAAGGAATGTAGAAAATGTATGAGGATCTAAGGTGGGAAGGGGGGAGAATACAGGGGGTGTTAATCATAGGGTCACACAATTTGATGGTTGGTGGTGAAGGAAATGAGATAGGTACAGTGTGAAAAACAATATATACAAAAAAAGAACTATTATCTAAAAAGATATGTATTGTGTAATATATATACACATATAAGTATATAACATGCATATACATATATATGTGTGTGAATGGAATAAACCATTTCCGAAATACTTCTCATAATTAGTAACCTTCTGATAAGATTTCTTTTACTTACAGTACTTCAAATTACCATGTATTATATTTGTAGATACTTAAGGACATTAGAAACATTTAGATTTATGAAAAATTACTGCAGGAATGTGCTTGAATATGGTTTATATAAATGTAAAAATGTTTCTTAGTGATTAAGCATGCTTAAAGAAAGAAACAAAGCAATATATACAAACTTTATAAGTAAACCAGTATAAAAGAAAAATTTTATTTAAGAGAGTAAGTTAGAACCTTTATTCTCCGGCACAGGATGATGTTACGATATACAAAACTGAATGTCAAAACTAGAAAGGCGTTATAAATATGTAATTTAAAATTATGTGGATAAATAATGAAAGAAACTGATAAAATAGATGAAAATGTCCTCTAAGAAGAATCTGGAATAAGGAAGAGAAAGAAAAAGGGTCACTATTTTATGATACGATCTTTGCAGAACAATTGCATCTTTAAATGATCTGCATGTGCTAACTTCTTTAAAAAATTTTTTTTAAAGCAAGGTAAAAAAGTGAATGTCACATTTCTTTCACTACTTAGATAATTAGATGATAGATAGAGGTTTATGCTTTGTTCTTTTCATTTACTCCTTTCTCCTATACTGCATGGAGCTTTTCTTTTTACGAAGGTGACTTTGAAATCAGTGGGATAGTCTTACTTAAAGTGTTACATGAGGGTGTTCCCAGACGTCAACAATTTGATCCATGAATGAAAAGCAGTAATTATCAAGCATATATTCTGCTCCTTCAAAAACCAAATAGTCTTTAAGAAATGGGATATTAGCCAGAAATTTCATCTATAGAACATCTTAATGTTCAAATGGTCAAGTTAATAAATAACTCTTGATCATGTTGGTGGTATTATTCATAATAAAATTATTTTCTGACATAAAAGAAGCCTACTTTCTCCAAGGAAAGTTAGTCTTGTTCATGCCATTGTTCAGAAAAATTTATTTATGTATCAAATCCATTGTTTGGTGAATTTTGCTGTTGTGTGCCTCCACCCCAAAATGCCTTTTGATAAATACCATTTGCAAGTTTTTGAAATTTATTATCTTATATATAAAACAAAATTTCATTTGCACTATTTGAAATATTTATTTTCCCCAGAACCTTCTTTAGCCACTATACTCAATTGTATTTAATTAGACTCATAAAACATTTGTTGTTCTTTTCATGAATATTATTAAACATCCTTCCATAAAGGCTTAATCAGAAATACAAGGGTTATAAGAGTCTATATACCTGTGACTGTTTATAAAGGCCAAAACTATATAGATTTTAAATCAGATTCTCGGATTTTCTTTCAAAAGTGATAGATCAAAGTTAGACTTTTCAAATTTGGGTGCTTTATTTTCAATTATTCATCCATTTATTTATTAATTTTGTAGAATATGACAGATAGACATGGTGTCAAATGATGAAGATTCAATGGAAAATGAGACTTATCCATTCCCTTCTTCATTAAATTACACTCAAGGACACAGAAGAAGAAAATGGTACTATTAATAAAATAATTTTAAAATTTTTGAATGCAGTATAGGAAATACAAACAGAACTAAATACATAACGGAGACGGAACCTCTCTTATATTGGATAATTTGCAAAATATCATTGAGTAACTGACAATTCAATTTATATTTAAAAATGAAGAGTTGACTGTGCAAATACAAAGATGAGGGTGTTGGTACTGGAAAGAGCATTCCAGAGGGAATAGAGCCTACAAAGGCCTTGACCCAGGAAAGTGCCTGATGTTTTGCAAAAAGTGATTCTTTCCTATGAGGGAGGAGATAATTTCTAAAGGTGAATGATCAATGGCAAGCTGTATAAGTGTGACTATTTATTGATATATTTATGAATATTAGGGGGGAAGTTATTAGAGTAGATGGAGAAGAGTGAATTAGTGGAAGAGGCCAGAAGGTGGTGTTGGGATGTTGATGAGGGCCACATGTGCACAGAATTCAGAGTCTTAGTAAAGATCTTGACCGGGATACTAAGTATATAGGGAAAGTGGAGAGTATAAAGCAGAGTGGATACTTGATTTATGTTATAAGGATAGTTATTGTTTCCATGGATAGAATTTGGTTGTACCATCTGTATAACACCGGTTGTTGATGAGTTTTCCTCCAATCTTGATGCCATATTCCTCATCAAATACTATGGTTTTACAGAGAGATTAAAATCTCCCAATACATACCTTTCCTGATCTAGTGTTTCCTAGCTCTGTTTTGATTACCGCTTCCTGGTCCTGGTATAGGTTTCACATGGGCACAGCTAACGGTTCTTGGATTCCCATTCTTCTCAAGGTTAGCCACAATTTATTGTGATCCACACAGTCACATTCCTTTGCATAGTCAATGAAACATGGATAGACATTCCTCTGGTATTCTCTGTTTCCGGCCAAGATCCATCTAACGGTGGCTGTGATGTCCTTAGTGTCTCAGCCTCCTCGAAACCTAACCTGCACATCTGGCAGTTCTCTGCTGATATACTGTTCCAATAATTTATTTTTTATAATCTTCAGCAGGATCTTGTTTGCTTGTGATAGTAGTGATATTTTGTTTGATAATTTCCATACTCTGTCAGATCATCTTTTATTTTCTTCTTGGAATGGGTATAAATACAGATACATTTCAGTTAGTTGGCCAGATAATTGTCCTCCAGTTTCTTGGCATAACCTGGTGAGCACGTTCAGGGCAGCATCCATTTGCTGAAATATGTCTGTTGGGATTCCATCAATTCCTGAGGCTTTGTTTTTTGCCAATTCCTTCAGAGCAGCTTGAACTTCTTCCTTCATTACCAATGTTGCAGAAGTTCAAAGACTATAGTCTTCATCACGGATTAAAGTTCAGCATCAAGAAAACAAAGATTCTCACCAATAGACCAGCTGGCAGCTTCATGATAGGTGGAGGAGAGATTGAGATTGTTAATAACTTCAACTTGCTTGGTTTCACAATCAACACTCTTAGGACTAGCAGTCAGGAAATCAATTGCATTGGGAAAGTCAACTGTCAGGGACCTCTTTAGAGTAGGTGAGAACAACAATGTCAGTCTGGAAACTAAGGTACTCCTGATCCAGGCCACAGTCTTTGTAATAACTTGCTACACATCAGATACCTGGACAATTACTAAGGATGATAGAAGAAGAATCAATGTCTTTGAGTTTTAGTGCTGGAGAAGAGTGTTGAACACACTATGGGCTGCCAGGAGAACAAACAGGTCTGTCCTGGAGAGGGAGAAACTAAGATGCTCCCTGGAGGCAAGGATTCTGAAGCTTTGCATCACATACTTTAGGCATTTGGCCAGGAGGGATCAGTCCTTGGAGAGGGACATAATGGGGACAGCAAAGGAGAGGAAGACCCAGGATGAGATGGATTATCTCAATGAGTGGAGAAATGGGATTGGGCATGTTGGAAATGATGAGATTGGCTCAAGATAGTGCAGTATGCAGAGATAATGTATATAGGGTCCCTATGAGTAGCAGATGACTCGATGGCACAAAACAACAACATGAATAGATTGGATTGAGGGTAAAACAAGACTAGAAACAGGGAGATGGGTGGGAATGGGGCTGCAGAGAGAAAGGATAGTTGTCAGAATGAAAGTAGTATTAGCGGAGTTAGGGAGAAATTGATGATTCAAGGTATATGTCAAAGTTACAATCATAGATTTTTTTCCCCCATAGATTGGATGTAAGGAGGGAGACAGTTAAAATTGATCATAAAGCTTAGGTATTCAGTGTGAAAGAAAAAATGAATTTGATTCTGTTTACTTAAATGTGGAAGAGCAGTGTCCGGTGGGGAGTAATCAAGAGATGTATAAAGGCTGTTGAATTTTTTATGTCTGTGAAACACCCAAGTAGAAATGTCAAGCAAAGATTTGATTTTAAAAGATTATGACTGCTACTGCTGCTTTATTTCTAGGGAACAATGAACACATTTGACTGTCTTTATTTAACTCCATACAAGTGTGAGAAATGCACAGATACCATTTGTTTACATTTGCATTACAATTATTTAACCATCTGCCTCTTCATCTATGTTAAATGCTTTAATAGTTATCTATTTATTAGTTATCTATTTATTATATATCTATTTCTTCCTCTACCTTCTACCTTTCCAACTAGCTAGCTGACATATAGAGACTAATAAAATGGTTTATGATAAAAGATATAAGACCATATATACAGTAGGGCTGTTAAGGCTAAACCGCTGGGGTTCTACAAAGAAGAAAGAAGTTTTCAGTGCAGTGATTAAGCATGGTCCCGACAGAGACTATATTTTCTTAACTGAGAATAGTGACTCAACTCAGAGTCTTAAAAGAAAAGTTTTTCTTCCAAATTTGTGAAAAGTTTTATAAAGGTGGAAGTGTGTGTCTGTGTATGCTTAATAAGTCAATTTGTTTTAAAAAGAACAAACTTACATGAGTCATGACAGTCTTGTAAAGGTCACTCTGGATCATTTATTAATCATGTGGTCCCTGAGAGAAGAAATTGAAAATACAAATAGGAATTGGCATAAGAACAGGTATGTGGATATGGCTGAAGGTGAAATAGGATGTCAGAGAAGAGAAAGCCTGACTAAATTAAATTCTTAGTTGAAACGCTGGATATACTAAGATTTAAAGATCAATTGGAATCCACTTGGTAGCAATGTATTTAGAATTTGAATTTTAGAGCATGCCACTTAAAATATATGTGAATAGTCCATCACTAATAGAGGAATTACTACATTTTCTAAAAGAATAAATAGGGTATACGTAATACTTCCCTTCCGAAAATTATCCAAAATTGACTGGAACAGAACATTAACAGAGAACCACCAGTTGTGCAGGCTGAGTTTGGAAGAGACCATGGCACTAGGGATATTATAGCTAATGTTAGATGGATCTTGGCTTAAAGCAGAGAGTGTCAGAGGAATGTCTATCTGTGTTTCATTGACTATGCAAAGGCATTTGTGCGGATAACAACAAACTCTGGCTGACTCTGAGAAGAATGGGAATCCCAGAACACTTGATCGTTCTAAAGTGAAACCTACACTTGGACCAAGAGGCAGTCGTCAGAACAGAACAAGGAAACACTGCATGGTTCAAAATCAAGAAGGGGGCCCATCAGAGACGTATTTTGTCTCCACACCTTTTCAATCTGTTTGCAGAACAGATTATGCAAGACGCTGGGCTGTATGAGGAGGAATGTGGTAACAGGATTGGTGGAAGATTCATCAACCACCTGCATTATGCAGATGACACAACCCTGCTTGCTGAAACTGAGAAGGACCTGAAGCACTTGATGCAGAAGGTCAAGGACCTCAGCCTTCAATATGAATTGAAGCTCAACATCAAGAAAACAAAGATTCTCACCACTGGGCCAATTGGCAGCATAAGTATGGATGGTGAAGAGATTGAGATAGTTAACAGTTTTAGTTTACTTAGTACCACAGTCAACACTCTAGGTACCAACAGCCAGGAAATCAAGAGACGAATTGCATTCGGAAAGTCAGCTGTGAGTCAGCTCTCAAGAGTACTGAAGAGCAATGATGTCAGGCTGGAGACTAAGATGCACCTGATCCAGACTATAGTCTTCCCATACATTATGTCTTATAAATTTATTAACATTGATTTATGCTCACTGTTACTCTGTCTTTTCAGATCCCTATTCGATCTTTGCCTAAATTCTTTACCACCTCCCTCCACCCACCAAGCTCTGTGACCCTGTGATTTTTCTGACCCCCCACTCACCTCTTCCTTCTTTGGATATTGAAGATCTGAACACATTGAAGATATCCCATGAAAATAAACAAAGAAAGCCAGTTATTAAATAATTTTTAAAGTATATTTCTATTCTGGCATATATAGGTTCAACAGTAACCCTAAGAAGGAATTTCAAAAGAGAAAAAAAACCTGTAAAAATCCACGTAATATCACAGGAGTCCACAATTAAGGTTGCATAGTGGAATGTACTTGGGGTGGTGGGAGGGGTGTGGGGGGATTGTGTACCAGGGAGGGAGTTTTTCTTTTACTTTTCAAAGAGAGGAGGGACCGGGGGGTGGGGGGGGTGTGGTGAGGGCTAGGCGGGGAGAGAAGTGCAGCAATGAATGAATGGAAATCCAAAATCTCTGTAAATGTTCATTAAAATTATTAAAATAAAATAAAAATTACAAAAATGAAAACAAAAAAAATTTTTAAAAACCCACATAATAGTCTAGTGGTAAGAAGACACACTATAATCCCCAAATCATGTGATTTAAATCCACCAACTGCATCACAGGAGAAAGATGGGCATTCTTCTCCCTTGCCATTTACTGTCTCTGAAAACCTGCCGGAGGGTCAGCTATAGGTCGGTTCCAACTCAACAGCACACAACAAGAATTGTAATTAGTGTATATATTTGTGTCAATGAGAAAGCAAAACACAAAAACTGTAAGTGACTTGTTCAAAATCAGATAGTCATTGCTAGACCAGGAAGTCTCCAAAAGTGGGTACCCAAGCAATGCTTTTCATTCCTGTAATGTTCTTAGGTCACTAGCCTAAGCTTGTAATACCTAGTTACTCAAAAATTCTTGGTAGGACCCTAACAGGACAAAGAAAGGATAATTTGAATATATTGATTTGACTGAGAAATTTGACAAGCTATTTTGATTTACTTCCTTTCTTCTCTATTGTTGTTGTTATGTGCTATCAAGTCACCTGCAACTCAGACTCATAGTGACGATTACATTAAAATAGCTCTGAATCCTGATTCATCCTGAGCCAATTAATCTCCTACTCACCTAACCCCATTTTTCCCAACACTGAGTCAATCCATCTCATCCAGGGTCTTCCTCTCCTGTGCTATTTTTCTACCCTTCCAAGCATGGTGTCCCTCCAAGGACTGGTCCCTCCTGGCCATGTGTCCAAAGGAGCATCCTAGTTTCACCCTCTCCAAGACAGACCTGTTTGTTCTGGCAGTCCACAGTGTGTTTAATACTATTCTCCAGGACCACAGTTCAAAGGCATCAATACTTCTTCTATCATCCTTAGTTATTATTCAGTTCTCTGATGCATAGCACGTAATTATGAAGACCATGGCCTGGATTAGGTGTACGTTAGTCTCCAAACTGATATTACTGCTCTTTGGTACTCTAGAGAGTCCCCTGACAGCAGACTTTCCCAATGCAATTTGTCTTTTGATTTCCTGAATGCTGGTGTTGATTGTAGAAAGAAGCAATCTCAAATTAACAATCTCAATCTCTTCTCTGACCATCATCATGCTGCCAATTAGCCCAATGGTGAGAATCTTTATTTTATTAAATGTTGAGCTTCAATGCATATTGAAGACTACAGTCCTTTACCTTCCGCAGCAAATACCTCATGTCCTCTTCAGTTTCAACAAGCAAGATTGTGTCATCTGCATAATGCAGGCTGTTGATGAATCTTCCTTTAATCCTGATGCCACATTCTTCCTCCATTTTATGGCCTTAAATTTTACCACAGAAAAGCCCCAAATTAATATTTTCAGTAAATGAAATCCATCTGTATAACTGGAAGAGAAAAATGATGTAGAACTCAGTTTGAATCCTGTAATGCTTTTATTGACTCAAAGACAAAATTTAGGCTATATCTACATTGAAATGATTTCTTTTACCTTCTGAACTGTTGCATGGACTTTAAAGGCTTGCAAGTAGTCATCCAAGAGAGTCACTGGCCTCTGTTTAGGTGGAGAGATCAGAAGGAGAGCCAGAAATAGGAGAAGGAAATAGAATGCTCGCCTATTTGTGTCCATGAATGACTTCTACTTTTGTCATGAGCCTTAGACAAGATGGTGCCTGGAGTCTGTTAATAGAATGTTTTCAACAAAAAGAGAAGAATCCTGACCAAAAGGGATAAGTGCAGAATAGAATTTAAAATTCTCGTGAACTCTAGTTATTCTAGAATCATTTATGCTTAAAGTCTATCATTCTGGCTCTTAACCACCATCTATTGGACTTGCAAGACTGTCGATCTTTATAAGATCGATCCCTCCCCCTTCCCCCTTCCTCTCCCCCCTCCCTTCCACGAGTCCCTAGTGGATTAAAATAGTCATTATGTTTAGCAGCCCAGTAGGTTAAGTACTAGTTTAATTAGTAAAAAATTCTTCCTTGAACATTGTATCTCTTAAAAAATTATTTCTCTGGGGTCAAATTAACAATTGTTGTTATTAAGTGCCCTAGAGTCTCCTGCGACTCATGGCAACCTTATGTACAACAGTCCTAAACCCTACTCTATCCTGTGTTAATCTTGTTATCTCTGACAAACCTACTCCCATTACCCCAGTCACTGAATCAATCCATCTCATCCTCTCTTGTGCTGCCCTTCTACCCTCCCAAGTCCTCCTAAAAGGACTGGTTCCTCCTTGCAATATGCCCAAAATATGTCAGAGAGAGCTTCAGAATCCTTGCCTCCAAGGAGCAGCATGGTCTCACTCTCTCTAGGATGAACCTGTTTGTTTTCTTAGCCATCCATGGCATATTCAATACTCTTCTCCAGCACCACAGCTCAAAGGCATCAGTTCTCCTTCTATCATCCTTAGTCATTGTCCAGCTCTCTGATGCATAGCAATTAATTACAAAGAATATGGCCTGGATCAGATGCACCTCAGTCTTCAGTACTTTGGAGAGGTCTCTCTGACTGCAGACTAATGGGTTAATAACCCAGAAAAAGGGAGTGAGAATGGCTGCACAATTCAAAGAATATAATGAATGCTACTGAACTATAAATATGTATAGAAATTGTTGAATTCTTGTGAAGTGTGCTGTATGCATTTTTAGCAAGAACAACCAAATAAATTATTTAACAACTGGCCATGGGATTCCTATAACATAAAAAAGAAAGGGTCAGTACAAAGTGTATGGTATTTTAAAACAACTATGAGATATCATATCACCCCAGTAAGAACAGCAAAATTTAACAGAAAGTGAACAAGAAATGTTGGCTAGGTTGCAGAGAAACTGGAATTCATGGTTTTTGGGAGTGTAAAATGGTGCAACCACTATGGAAGACAGTATGGCATTTTCTCAAAAAGTTGAAAATAGAAATATCATTTGACCCAGCGATTCCACTACTGGGAATATACCCTAAAGAAACAAGAACTGCCATTCAAGCAGGTATACGGACACCCATGTTTATTGTGGCTTTGTTCACAATAGCAAAGAATTGGAAACAAACCAAGTGCCCATCAGCAAACGAATGGATAGCAAAGCTGTAGTATATTCACACAATGGAATACTTATTCACACAGTGGAATACTATGCTGTATTGAAAACCAAGGAATTCGTTGATTATTATACAAAATGCATGGCCCTGGAGGATGTTATGCTGAGTGAAATATCGAGGTCACAAAAGGATAAATGCTACATAATGCCACTGTTGTAAAATATGACTGACGTCGGGGTCGGGGAGAAACTAAGAAAAGAGGGGGTAAATAATGAATGCGTTGAAACAGATGAGGGAGAGAACTGATTACAAGGTATATATGATTAGGTATTATTATCATGATAGGAATCCAGAATGAAGGCTGCATAGTGGAGTGGAGTGGACTGGGGTGTGGGGTTGTATAACAATGAAAGAATTTTTGTTTGTTTGTTTACTTTTCAAAGAGAAAAGTGAACCGGGGTGGAGGGTTGGGCATGGAGAAAGTACAACAATGAATGAATGGAAATCCAAAGTCTCTGTAAACTTTCATTAAAATTAATAAAAATAATACCATATCAGATAAGGGACTTATATCCAGAATTTATGAAATACTTGAGCACCACAACAAGATAAAGGTAAACAATCCAATAGAAATATGGGCACAGGATATGAACAGGCACTTCACCGAAGA
>NW_006399833.1:13454968-13471061 GCF_000299155.1 Elephantulus edwardii
AAAAAAATATGGTAAAATAAGGCTTTTAATTAATGTTTTCTTATATTTGCATAAAAAAAGGAATCATAAATAAGCAATGGCTCAATCTGCTTGTCTATGGGCTAAGCAAAGAGCAAATGATAAAATGAAATGGGAAGTGGAGTGAGATAAATTCGTTCAGTTTATTTTGCACCAATGAAAGATTCACTTTTTAATAGTATAAAAATATCAAAATATTGATTTACATATTCAACCTAAAACAGCTTTTATTTTAGATTAAGAAGAGTGGCCTTAGTGAACAAGAACTTCACTTAGAGTCAGAATATTTGTGTAGGAATTCATTAATTTGAGTTCAGAAGTTGTAAGATCAGTTCCTGTAAAGGTCTCTATTAGTGTAGTGGTTAAAACATTAATCTTGTAACCAGAATGTTGGTGATTCAAATCCATCAACTTCTTTGAGGAAGAAAGTGGTAGCAATCTGCTTCTCTAAAGATTTACAGCCTTGGAAACCCTACAGAGAATTCTGCTCTCTTCTACAGGGTGTAATGGTTTGGTAATAGCTCAGTGGCATTGGCTATAGCAATTCTGAGCATAAGTTCTGGCGAGAGACTGGATTGGATGATATTTCATGTCTTCAATTAGCTATCATGGGTTAAATGAGATAATGTATATAGAGGAGATCTAGTATTATAAAGTGAAGAGGTATTACATAGTGAAAATCTCATTACGAAGTGAAAAAGTATGCTTCCCTTATACTTTAAACTGAATTATGGGACTCTTTAAATCTTCAGGTAAAATAAACAGGGATGATAATTTTACAAAGCACGGAGATAGATCTATGCAATATAATCTAAATTTGAAAAAGTTATTCCAACACAGACATACTTTATTATATTGAGTTTTGCTGGATTGAATTTTGCAGTTATTGTTATTTCTTTATTTTTACAAATTGAAGGTAACCCCGTGTTGAGCACATCTCGGCACAATTTTTTAAAATTATTTTATGTTGGCTAGTATACATAAGTCGTATACCTTTTTGTTTCACACTGTTCTTCTTTCACATTGTGTTTCATACATGCAGTGTGTTTTATAATATTATTCATTCATTGAACTATGCCCACCATTAACCCTTCCTTTCAAGTCCCTGCTGAATGGTTCTCATTTCCTTCTCCCCCCCACCACCACCCACCATATTGTGCAACCCCGTGATTTCTCCTCTGCTCCTACTCCTCCTCCCCCTGTCCCTGGGCCCCCATATGCATTTTACTAGTTATTATTCTATTTTTAAAATAATTTTTAAAATTTTGTACTGGTTTACTTTCAAAGTTCATATACATAGTTTTTCACACCAGATCTTTCCCATTTTCCTTTAACCACCCTTCCCTCCACCCATCAAATTGTATGTCCCTATGATTAACCACACCCCCTGCCCATCATCACCCATCTGCTCCCCCCTCCCCGAATCCTCATACTCACTCTACGATAATAGTCTTATACAGTATTTGTCCTTATGAGAATGAATTATTTCACTTAGCATAATGTTTTCCAGTCCCTCTCATGCTAGGCAGTAATTTACAAAATCATTGCTCCTGCATAGTATTCCATTGTGTGAATATACCAGAATGTCTCAATCCATTCAGTTGTGTTTGTACATTTCAGCTGTTTCCATGTTCTTTCCATTGTGAATAACACTGTTATGAAGATTAGTATACCAATCTCCATTTGTTTCTCAGTTCTTATTTTCTCAGGGTATTTTCCAAGCAGTGGAATAGCTGGATCATATTGAATTTCTGTATTCACCTTTTTGAAGAAATGCCAAACTGCCTTCCAGAGTGGTTGCATCATTTTATAATCCCATCAACGGTGTATGGGAGTTCCAATTTCTCCATATTAATCATTTATTGCTTTTTGTCCTGTTAAACTTCACCACTGCTACTGGAGTGAGATGGTATCTCACTGTAGTTTCTATTTGCATGTCTTTTATTGCCAGTGATTTTAAACATTTCTTCATGTGTCTTTTGGCCATCTAAACATCTTCTTCTGTGAAAAAAAACCCTTTCCATGTCTTTTGCCCATTTTGTAATTGAATTCTCAATCTTTTTCTTGCAGAGGTGCTGGAATATTCTGTAAACTTTACTAGAAGACCCTTGTCTGAAATGGTATTGCCAACTGTTTCCGCCCCCCCCCCCATCAGTAGGTTTTCTTCTCACCGTAATGGAAAACGTTTTTTTATGCACACAGAGATTTAATCTTCAGAAGGCAACATTCATTCATCCATTTTATCCTCTCCTGGTTGTGCATTTCTGGTTATATTTATCAGCTATTTAGTTGTTGTTTGGTTTCTTTTTTCTAAAAGCATGTGCTCACTTTGTGCTTCGGTGTCACATTTTCTTAATATAATACTGACAATTTTTAGATTTTTTTTCATAATGCTCCTACACACATAATAGACCACAATGTAAGTAAACATACCTTTTGTTTGCATAGGAAAAAAATTCACATGATTTATTTACCTGTGATACTTGGTTTATTACAGTGTTCTGGACTTGAGTCCACAATTCCTCCAGAGTATGCTTGTAAACAGCATTAGGGATCAGAAGCTGTTTATTGCTGGTTATGTTAATTTTCAGCCATAGTTCTGCTTTAATTCTTACTGAAATCCCTTCTCTAAAGTTTATAAGTTGCTAAATTATCTACAAACTGACAGATCCAATTGTACGAGGTTTTGTTTAGCTAGTTGGCAACCTTATACCTGCCAGAATCAATCTGTTTTTCCATGATAGCTTTAGTCATTGTAACACCTGTACTGAAAGTAATGAAGAGGATACACGTTTATGATGTAAAGGAAAAATACATGATGGGTAAAATGGGAACACTCTGTACTTTGTTCCAAAATTTTCTAGAAATCGAAAGTTATTTGAGAAAAAAACCCCAAAACTATATTTAACGATAAAACAGAAAGATAATAAAGACTATAAAAGGTAAATGCTCAGGCTCATTAGTAACCATAGAAACATATATCAAAACAAAAAATGAGATCCTTTTGTGCACAAAGAATACCAACTGTGAGAAAGAATGTGGAGATACAGCATCTAGTGAGACGGAGAAATAGAATGTTATTCGGAGGTTAATAAATTGGTGAAATCACATTGGGCAATTTATCTGGGGTTATATTTGTAAGTCACAATTATGCGGACACTTTGGTAATGCTGTCATCTTCCATGCACATGACCTGGGTTCATTTTTTAGGAAATACACTTTAATAGAGATGTATCATTGCATGTTGCTTTGAGGTAGAACAGGTTTCAAGAATCTTCCAGTCTAAAATATATTAAAATCAGCCTGTGGCTCTACTTGTGATAATTGGACAATGAAAATTCCCGGACTCACAAGTGTCTGATGTGTAATAGGTCATGGAGATTAAGACTAGGCAACATTTTGTTCCACTATGCATGTGGGTACTATGGATCGTGAGTTGATTTATGTCAACACTAGCTGTGTGGATTAACAATTGCACATTTCAGTACATACCCTACACAAACTTTTCCATGTGTTCACTAGGAGATATAGAAAAACAATGTCTATTTCAGCATTTTCATCATGATCCCAAAGGAAGAACAATCCAAATCCATCCACCATAGAGTAGATAAAGTAGTAGTAGTAGTAGTAGCAGCAGCAGCAACAGTAGCAGCAGTAGCAGTAGTAGCAGTTTTAAGGCTTCGTTGAGTTGAGTACAACCCATTGTGACCCAATGAAAAACAGATATGAACCCTCTCTTATTCTGTGCCATCCTTGCAATTCCCCCCCCAAAAAATTTATTTTATATTGGTTTGCATACAAAATTCATATACATTGTGTTTCACACCTTCCTTCATTGACATTTTGTTTCATATATTCCCATACATTGTGTTTTGGTGAGGGTTTTTTAGTGTTTCTTTAAATTTTAGATTCTTTTTCTTACAAAGTTCATATACATTGTATTTCACACTATCCTTCATTCACATTGTGTTTCATGCAACCTTTCCAATTCATTATATTTTATAGAATTAATCAACACTGAAATATGCTCTCCATTTCCCTTTCTTTCCAGGTCCCCACTGGATCTTTCCCGTTTCCTTTACCCACCCCACACTACACCCATCAAACTGTGCAACCATGTAATTTCACCTCTACCCATCCTCACCGCTCTGCTCCTACACCTTTCCCCTTGGGTCTCCTTATATGTTTTACTAGTTATCCTTCTATTTTTACAATAATGGTCTTATACAGTATTTGTCCTTATGAGACCGAGTTAGTTCATACAACGTAATACTCTGCAGTCCCTCCCAAGTTATATAGTGATTTTTAAAATCACTGTTCCTGAGTGCTGTGTAGTATTTCATCATGTGAATGTATCATACATTGGGTTTTATAAAATTAACCATGATTGAATATTCCTTTTTAACAGTTCTGACACCATTGATCTTCAGCACTTTGGAGAGGTCCTTGATGGTAGACTTCCCCACTGCAACACTTACTAATCACTGACTGCAATCTCAAGTCCTGGCACAGAGATGAAACCAGCTGACCCCTGTCTTGGGCTAGTTCACAGGCTAGTTATGGACAAAGGCATAGCTATGGTATAAATAGACATATAGCTCCTAAGGTTAGGACTAAAATTGTGCCCTTCTCCAAATACGTGATATTTAATCTTTTTAGGTAACGTTTAAAAAATACAAGCCAACCTTGCTTATCTTTCACTCATACATTATCACCCTCCATGACAACTTTACTATGTCTTCTTTGCTTGCACTGATGAAAAGAAATATATGATGTGCTTGATAACTTTTGAACATTTTCTTCTCTTTTGACATTGAGCAAAGCAAGGTCACACAGTCTGTCTTGACCCATATCATGGTTAGGTGTTGTTAAGTTGACAACAACTCATAGCGACCATATGAAAACCAAATCCAAACCTTTCCCTGCCCTATCCTGTACCATCCTCACACTCTTCACCATCCTCCAAATCATTGGCACAGTCACTGTGTCAAGCTTGTTGAGTGTCCTCTTCTCTTTTATTGATCCTATACCTTTCCAGCATAATGTCTTTTTTTTCCAAAGACTTCCCCCTCCTGACCACATGGCCAAAGTATGTGAGAGAAAATTGTATCCATCCCTGCCTCCAGGGATCACTCTGGTTATACTTCCTCCAAGACAGATTTGTTTATTCTTTTGGAAGCCTATGGAATATTCAATACTCTTTGCCAACACAATTTAAAAGCATCAGTTCTTTTTCAGGATTCCTTATTCATTGTTTAACTTTCAGAGGCATATAAAGAAATTGTAAATATCATGTCTTGAGTCAGGCAGGTGCACCCAGATCTTGAAATTAACTTCTTGCTCTTTTGCACTTGAAGAATAATTGGCTTTTTATTCACTCATTTATGCATATTTCCCCTCCTCACCTCCTTCTTCATTCTCTTATAAACATCCTGTAACATGTTGTTGAGTGCCTTACTCATAATGTCTTGTTGCCCCAACAGATTTTCCCAGTGCAACCCATCTTTTGCTTTCTTGATTCTGATTCTATGAGTGTGGATTCAAGTAAAATGAAAGTGTTGCTGGCTCTTAAATAGTAATATGTTTGTTTTAACTTGCTGAATAGTCTCATACCTGGGTATGGAAACTATCATGGTTAAAAGAAACTTCTCAGTGACATCCCCTTCACGTGGTGCCCACAGCTTGTGCCATACTTTAGATAAGTTTCTACTTAAGAGTGATCTTATGGAAGTCTTTGAGTTACCTCAGTCTTTTGGGGTTGCCCTGAAATGCCTCCGTAAGGATGACACTCCTGGTCTGCTAGCTTCTAAATAGCAGATCCATGAACCAGTAGGGATCCTGGCCCCTCCACCTGCCTCTGGGATACCTGCTGGACACAGAGTAGAGCACTGTAGCTAACAGGACACAATAGTGCACGGCATCAGCCACTTGGTGGTGCTGTTGAGTCACCTGCTACTCATAGCAACCCTATGCACCACAGCTCTGAACACTGTCCTATCCTGAGCCAGTCTCTGACACACCTACCCCCATTACCCCTGTTACTGTATCAGTCTATCTCATTCAGGGTATTCCTCTCAGTCCCTCCATACTTCCAAGTATGATGTCCTCCTCCAAGGACTGTACCATTCTTGCAACATACTCAAAGTATATCAGACGGAGCTTCAGAATCCTTGCCTCCAAGAAGCAACCTAGTTTCACCCTCTCCAGGACAAATTGTTTGTTCTCTTGGCAGTCCATGGTATGTTCAATACTTTTCTCCATTGTCCAGCTTTCTGATGTGTAGTAAGAAATTGTGATGGCCATGGCTGAATCAGGCACACCTTTGTCTCTAGATTGACATAGTTGGTCTTTAGCACTCTAGAGAGGTCCCTGAGAGCAGATTTTCTAAGTATAATTCACCTTTTCATTTTCTGACTGCTGGTACCAAGAATGTTTATGTTGGTACTGAGTAAGCTGAAATTGTTAACAACCTCAATTTCATCTCCATCTACCCTGGTCCTTCCAATTGACCCAGTGGTGAGAATCTTTATCTTCTTAATGTTGAGCTTCAATTCATCTTAAAGACTGCAGTCCTTGACTTTCTGTAGCAAATGCTTCAGTTCTTTACAAGCAGAGTTGTGTCATCTGCATAACATAGGTTGTTGATAAGTCTTCTTCCAATCCTGATGCCATGTTCCTCCTCCTAAAGTCAAGCCTTCCAAATGATCTATTCTGCATATAGATTGAAAAGTTATGGAGATAAGATGTATCCCTGACCCACCCCTTTCCTGATTTTGAACCACATAGTGTTTCCTAGCTCTGTTTTGGCAACTGAATACTGGTTCAAGTATAAGTTTCACATTAGCACAATTAAGTGTTGTGGAATTCCCACTCCTCTCTAGATTATCCACAATTTGTCATGATTGGCACAGTCAAATGCCTTTGCATAGTCAAATGAAACTCAGATAGACATTCCTCTGGTACTCTCTGATTTCAGCTAAGATTAATGTGACCTTAGCTGTGATGTCCCCAGCCATAGCCTCTTCTAAACCCAGCTTATATTTCAGGTATTTCTCTGTCAATGTACCATTCCAGTCATTTTTAAATAATCTTCAGTGCAGTTTTGCTTGTGTGTGATATTAGTGATATTATTATTCAATAATTTTCACACCCTGTTGAATTACCTCTTTTTTGGAATGGGAATGAATCGGGATCTTTTCCAGCCAGTTGGCCCAGTGAATGTTCTCCAGATTTCTTGGCATAACCTGGTGAGAACATACAGGGTAGCAAGTTTCTCCTTGGAGGCTAGGATTTTGAAGCTCCATCTCATATTTTGGGCATATGACCAGGAGAGAATGGTCCTTGGAGAAGGACATGATACTCGGAATGGTGGAAGGGACAGCACAGGAGAGAAAGACCCCAGATGAGATGGATTGATAGAGTAACTAGTGCAATGAGGGTGGGTGTGTCAGAGTCAGTGAGACAGGCTCAGGGCAAGTCAGGCTGCAGAGCTCTTGCATAGGGTCACTATGAGTCACAAGGAACACTATGAGACATATCAACAACTACTGCTGTGTAGTATTCCATCGTGTTCTTGACACATTAAAGCCCATTGTGGCAGTCACTGTGGCAGTCCACCTGTTTGAGAGTCTTCCTTTCCTTCACCAACCCTCTGCCTTTCCTAGCATCCTATCTCACTCCCAGGAATAGCCCCTCCCAGCAACATGCCTGAAGTATATGAGGCAAATCCTCATCATCTTTTCCTCTAAGAGCACTCTGGCTGCACCCTGTCCAAGACGTATTTGTTTGTTCTTTTGGCAGTCTATGGGATGTTCATTCCTCTTCTCCAACACCACAGCTCAAAGGTATCAATTCTTCTTCTATTATCCTAATTCAT
Source organism: Elephantulus edwardii (assembly GCF_000299155.1). Classification (NCBI taxonomy): domain Eukaryota; kingdom Metazoa; phylum Chordata; class Mammalia; order Macroscelidea; family Macroscelididae; genus Elephantulus; species Elephantulus edwardii. The sequence continues at coordinate 13,462,863 of NW_006399833.1, forward strand.
TTTCCAACTCTTAGATGAATAGCAAGTGATTGGAAAGACCATGGCCTGAATCAGACACACTTTAGTCCTCAAACTGGCATAATTACTCCTCAATAATTTGGAGAGATCCCTAACTGAAGACTTGCCCCGTGCAATATGTCTCTAAATTTGCACCAAGGGTGTTGACTGTGGATCCAAGTAAGGTGAAATTGTTGGGAGTTTCAGTCTCTTCTCCAATCATCATGATGTTGCCTATCAGTCCAGTGGTAAGAATTTTTGTTTTTGTGACACTGAGATGCAATCCATATTGAAGGTTCATCTTCTGTAACAAGTGCTTCAAGTCCTCCTCACTTAAAGCAAGGTTGTGTCATCTGCATGATGTAGGTTATTGGTGAGACTTCCTCTGATCTAGACGCTACATTCTTCTTTATTGAGTCCAGCTTCTGAAATAATTTGCTCAGCATACAAATTGAATAGATATGGAGAGAGAATACAACCCTGATACACTGCTTTCTTCATTTTAAACTGTGTGGTGTTACCTTATAGTGTTTGCACAACAAACTCTTAGTCTAAGTCTAAGTATGAAGGCATTAGAGTAAAGATATAACAGCCATTCCTGGCTTGCATTCTGGGTATTTATGGGTGTATTTTACTTCTCATCCTACTTATATCAGACTTAATGATCTAATTTTTCAAAGAAATGTACATGAGTAGAAATTATATTTTCACTTCCAATTAGTTTCATTGAGAGCATTTAAGCAGTTCTTCCATGTTCTCCTTTTTATCCTGTTATGAAACTGTATGAGCTTTGGTGACCTACTGGTAAGAAGTTGTGCTGCAATCCTGAAGAAACACGGTTCTAATTCATTGGCTGCTGCATGGGAGAAAGATGGGCAATCTCCTCCTGTATGATTAACTGCCTCTGAAAACCCTCTGGAGGTTCCAGCACAATGGGACACAACAGCAAGAAACTATTTTTGGTCATATAAATAGGAATGAATTGCTTAAGATTTGTTCTGCTTCGTGATAAACTCTTCTCACTTTCTCTTCTTTATCTATCTTGAATTTCTGGCAGTTACTTCCTGGCAGTTCCAGTAATTTTTAAAATATTCTTCAGCAAGATTATATTTGCATGTGATATTAATGATATTGTTTGAGAATTTCCACATTCTATTGTATTACCTTCTTTGAGAATGGGATCAAATATGAGTCTCTTCCTGTCAATTGACCAGGAAACTTTCTAAATTTCTTGGCATAGAGTGGTGATCACATCTAGGGATGCATCTGTCTGTGGAAACATAACAATGGTGTTCCATGAGTTCTTTGGACCTTAATGTTATTCAATGCCTTCCTTGTAAATGGAAATATTTCCTTCATCATTATTGGTTCTTTATCATGTGTTACTTCCTGAAATGGTTCCATGTCAACTAATTCTTTTTTGTACAGTGATTCTGTGTGTTCCCACAATAATCTTTCGATATTTCCTATACCATTCAAGATTTCCTCTATGGAATCCTTCAGATTTGCAACTTGAGGTTGAAACTCATTGTTCAGTTGTTTCAGTTTGAGGAATGCCAAACATGATCTTTTCTTTTGATTTTCTAATACTAGCTCTTTCATTATACTATTTTGTCTTCTTGAGCTGATAGTTGAAATCTCATATTCATCCCTTTTACTTCTGCGATTTGTTCTAGTACAATTTTTAGGTTCTCTTCAGACAAGCATTTTGGTCTTTTCTTTCTCTCATATCATTGTAATGGCAAATGTGAATTCAGACAAGGCTGAGGAGCAAACTCTATCACTGTTGATATCAGATGGATCTTGGGTGAAAGCAGAGAATAGTAGAAAGATGAGTATCTGTGTTTTATTGTGACTATATGACTGTGTGGATTATAACAAATTATTGATAACATTGAGAAGAATGGGGAATCTGGAACACTCAATTGTATTTATGTGAAACCTATACCCATGTCAATAGATGTTGGTCAAGTAGAACAAGAACTGCATGGTTTAGAATCAGGAGAGGTGTTTGTGAGGGCTATATCCTTTCTCTGTATTTATTTGCTCTGTATTCTGAGTAAATAATTCCAGAGTGGACAATATTAAAAAGAATATGGTATCAGGAATGTAGTCAGACTCATCAACAACCGGAGTTATGCAAGTAATGCAACCTTTGCTTGCTGAACTTGAAACAATTTTAAACACTTGATACACAAGATCAAAGACTATAGATTTTAATGTAGATTACTTCTCAGTGTTAAGGAAATGGAAGCTTTTCATCATTGGACCTATAGACAACATCATGATAGAAGGAAAAAAGGCTGAAGTTGTCAATCTTTCATTTTACTTCGATTCACAATCAATACTTGGAAAACTAACAGCCATCAAGAAATCAAAAGATTGGGAAAGCCTTCTGTCCAGGAACTCAGGAAAGGACCTGGGTGTCAGATTAAAAGCATGTCAGTTTAAAAACAAAGGTACACCTGATTCAAACCATGGTCTTTCTGTTTACTTTTTATGCATTTGCAAGTTGGCTAGTGATGAAGCATGACAGAGCAAGAATGCCTTTGAATTAATGCATGGGACACGAGTGTTGAATATCCTTTGGATTGCCAAAAGAAGGACAAGTCTATCTTTGAGGAAGTGCAAGCAGTATGCTCCTTAGAAACAAGGATAGTGAAATGTTATCTCACATATGGTGTTGTCAGGAGGGGTCAGTTCTTGGAAAAGACATCATGCTTGGAAAGGTGGAGGATGAGAGAAAGAGAGGAAGATACTTAACCAGAAGAATTGACACAGTGACTGTAGCAATGACACCAGGGTTGGAGTAAGACTGAGAAAAACTGGATAAATTATATATACTGCATAGAAACATATGAGGGAGAGAACAATTTAAAAGCGATACACTATTATAGTCATCACAAGAGTCCAAAATTAAGGTTGCATAGTAGAGTGTACTCGGGGCGGTGGGGGGATGCAGGGGGATTGTATACCAATGAAATAATTTTTCTTTTACTTTTCAAAGAGAGAAGTGAACTGGGGTGGGGGGAGGGCTGGGCAGGGAGAAAAGCGCAACAATGAATGAATGGAAATCCAAAATATCTGTAAATGTTCATTAAAATTAATAAAAGAAAAGAGAAGAAATGGTGAAGAAGGTACAAGATAAGGCAAGGTTCAGATCTATTGTTCATAGGGGCATTACGAGTTGTGGTCAACTCGATGGCACCTAACAACAACAACAACAACATGCCAAATTCATATGTGATCAGAGTAGAACTGTGATACACAAAATTTGTAGCATGAATTATATAAGGAAGAGAACATAGAAAGCCAACCAAACAATAATACAAACATAATGTTGGTGACAAGAGTAAAGGAACTCTAGGGCTATTTATTGAAGCTTTTTTAATACAATAATTGTATATTCAGGCCATGGTATAGCATACAGCAAAGAAACAAAAGGATCAATGTTTTGTACAATTAGAGCAATACATTTCTCAAACATAACTTAGTGATGAAGGAAACTCAGAAGAAAACATATTTCCTATGTTGTTATGCATCAGTGAGTCACCTGCAACTCATAGCAACCCTATGTACAATAGCTCTAAACTATGATCTGTCCTGAGCCAGTATCACCGTCTCCCACACACCCACTCCATTACTCTGGTTACTGTATCAATCCATCTCATCTCAGGTCATCTTCTTTTGCGCTAGCTGTCTCGCTACACTTCCAAGCATGATGTGTTTCTCTAGGGACTGGTGCCTCCTGACCAGATTCCTAAAGTGTGTGAGACACAGATTCAAAGTTCTTGCCTCCAAGGAGTAGCCTGATTTCACCCCCTCCTGCATAAACCTGTTGATTCTCTTGGTAGTCCATGGAATCTTCAGTACTCATCTCCAGCACTACAATTGAAATGCATCAGTTCTTCTGCCATCTTTAATAATTGTCCAGCTCTCCAATGCACAGCAAATTGCAAAGGCGATGCCCTGAATCAGGTGCACCTTTGTCTCCAGACTGATATAATTTCTCTTTAGCACTGTAAGGGGTTCCCTGATAGCAGCTTTCCACAGAGTAATTTATCTTTTGATTTCTTGGCTTCAGGTGCCAAGAGTGTTGATTGTGGAGTTGAGCAAGCTGAAATTGTTAACAGTCTCAGTCATTTCTCCATCTATCATGCTGCTGCCAGTTGGCCCAGTGGTGAAAGTCTTTGTGTTGCTGTTGAGCTTCAGTCAATATTGACAACTATCATCCTTGTACTTATGCAGCAAACACTTCAGGTTCTCCTCATTTTCAGCTAGCAAGGTTGTATCATCTGCATAACGTAGGTTGTAGATAAGTTTTCCTCCAATCCAGATGTCATATTTCTCCTCATAAAGCCAAGCCTCCCAAATGATCTGTTCTGCATATAGATTTAAAAGGTGTGGAGACAAGAAGCATCCCTGACACACATCTTTCCTGATTTTGAACCATATGTTTCCTTGCTCTGTTGTGATGACTGCTTCCTGAAAGTATAGGTTTTGCATGAACACAATCATGTGTATTGGGATTCCCATTCTTTTCAAAGTTAGCCACAATTTGTTGTGACCCACACAGTCAAAGGCCTTTGCATAGTCAATGAAACACAAATAAGCATTCCTCTGGTACTCTTTGCTTTCATCCAAGATCCATGTGATGTTGATGATAATGTCTCTGGTGCCATAGCCTCTTCTAAACCCAGCCTGTACTGTTCTGTGCATGTTTGATTGATTTCTGACTGCAAAAGTTGGTATAAATCATCCATTTCCTCATCTTTTGCTCTAGTTGTTGGTGCATATATCTGAACGATAGTGAGATTAACTGGACTTCCTTATATGTGTATGGATATTACCCTGTTGCTCACAATACTGTATTTCAAGATGGATTTAGAAATGAACTTTAGTGTGTGTGTTTTATTATTATTATTAAGTTTAATGAAACTTTACAGAGACTTTGTATTTCCATTCATTCGTTGTTGCATTTTTCTCCCTGCCCACCCCACCTCTCCCCATTTCGCTCTTCTTTTTGAAAAGTAAAAGAAAAATTCTTTCATTGGTATACAATCCTTCCCCTCAAGTCCACTCCCTTATGCAGCCTTCGTTCTGGACTCCTGTCATGGTGATAATACCTAATCACATATTCCATTTAAATCGTTATCTCCCTCATCTGTTTCAAAGATGGGATAAATTATGTATACTGCATGGAAATGATGAAAGCATCCCTGGTTTTCCTCGCCTTTTCATCTCTGGCATAGTAGATTATATGATCCTCCAATTCCAAATGTTCCATGAAAATCCATCTCATTTCACCAATACCTAATACGTCAATATTTATCCATTCCATTTTCTTCTTAATGATGTCCAGTTTTCCTACATTCATGCTTGTCTCACTCCATGTTCCAGTCATTAGTTTCTGCTTCCTATGAAAGCAAACCCAATTTTACTCACCTTTTATCTCCAGCATACTAGATCATATGATTGTCTGACTCAAAATGTCCTATGCTGGTGCATCTCATTTCACCAACTTTTCCACCCACTCTTGAAAAAATTTTTTTCAAGTTAGTTGTAAGAGTCACTGCAATAGAATAAGCTCTTAATTGTGAGTAAGATTCTAGATTTAGCTTGAAAAAGAGCATACATCTGAACAAACAGTTTTACTTCTCTGAAACCATCTTTAAAGGAGTAATTCTTTCTCTCAAAGAACCAAAAGGAGTATATATAGATGGGATTACAATGAGAAGAAGTCACAAGTTTGTGACCTCTGATGGCTTCACCTGACATCCACGTATGACTGACCAACATCTTCTCACTGTGTCTTCCTAATTCTCCCTCTTTAGCCTACAGCCTAGATGCCCAAAGTGTGTAAGAAGTGATGCTTATAACGTGGTAAATTTAGAGGGGGGGGGAATCTTACTTTTTTTGGTAGAATTTCCAAGGATCTGTTAGGCTTCTCTCCAGCTGCACCCTCTCCAAGACATATCTATTCATTCTCTTCACTGTCAATGGAATGTTCAGTGCTCTTTTCCAACACTACAACTCAAAGGCATCAATTTTTCTTCTGTCATCCCTAATCATTGTCCAGCTCTCAGATGCATAGCAAGTGATTAAAAACACTATGACTTCAATCAGATGCACAATAGTCCTCAAACTGACATCATTACGTCTCAATAATTTAAGGATGTCCCTAACTGCAGCAGCACAAGTTGTAAATGAGCCATTGAGCTCCTCTGTGTATCCCCTGTGCTGGAAATATGAATGTGAATGGTAATAAAATATTGATGATTTATGCTTGGTATTTATTCCTGAGTGAGATGTCTCAGAGGATGGGGCACTTAGTTGTCTTAAGTCCTTCTAGGTCCTGTTGTGTCTTTCCTGCCTTGAAAAGCTCTCTTATATCCTATAGAGATAATGGTGCTTAAAGGACTCTGGAGGCTACTGTAATCACTGCCTTTCTGTGGATTTTTATTTTACCACTTATTAGCATTTTATTAACTTTAATTTTTTTCCTTCATCTGTAAAGTAGGCTGGTTTTATTAGAATTATATTGAAGATTAAATGAACTCACACATATGTAGCATAGAGAACAAGACTTGGCTAATAGGAAAAAAGATCTAGGTGCTCGCTTTTATTGCTATATTATTATATTATGTTATATTATATTATATTATGTTATATTATATTATATTACATTATAAATTCTATTTCATAAAAATAATATTATTGTTATAATCTTTTACATTTATGGTTTCTGTTTCAGACAATTGAGGAAGGAATTTCCTTGTTAAATGTCCTTGAAAGTTCTTGGTCTACATTATACCCAGAGGCTTTCCTTGAACTAACATTCAATGGCCTCAGCTTACTTTAGACCAAACATTTCTTTGATAGTGAGCTGATAATTATATTAAGATGATGTGATTTAGGATGAGCAATTTTCAAGCACAAGAGTGTTAATGTGAAAGGATGAGTACTAAAGGTTTGTTGTCTTTTAATTAAATTATATAAACCAAATCAAGCAGTGAATTGTCCTGATAGCTCATTTTAAACTACTTTCAATTGGATGACATATTCTGCCCTAACTGTTCCATATCCTTTGATTGATGGCAGCCCAATCTAATAAAAGTTAGCTAAAGGATATCTGAAGCCTCCCAAATTAAGTTTGTGTGATCCTTACTTAAATTTGTTACTTGAAAACACTCTACATCATATTGAAAGTGACATGATACCAGGGCTAAAAAGTTCATGAAAAACCTAATTAACTTGGCTGGATAGCTTTCTGTTGTCAATTTCTCTGGGACAGAGGGCTTAGAGAATAGCAGATAATGCAAGTCTTGATTTGGACAGCAATAGTCACTTAGCTAGTGGGGCATTAAGACATGCCATGAAATGAATGGCCTAAGAATCTCTGTAAAACTCATCTGTGCCAACCCCATAATTTCCAGATATGTGAATACCAACTAGTTAGCATGGTCTCTACCTTACTATGCTAAACAGATGAAATTGAAAAAGATGAAATTTGGTGAAAAAGATGAAATTGAAAAATGTAAAGGAAATATTATTTTTTCAAACAGTATACACATTTACAAATGTAAAACACTGTGTGTATGTGTGTGTACTTTGTATGCATGAATATGACTTTAAGTGGATAGCTAAGTTATTGAAAGTAATGGTTTTCCTCAAACATGTATGATATTGGTGTTATTAATATTTCACCATTGTAAAAATTTAATATGTATTTTTGAACATCATGCCATTTTGTATTTGTATGCATTTCTGTAAATACCTGTCAAATCTCACCATTTGTAAAAGTAATGACAGTGAAATATAATTTTTCTATTCTTAAGTTATAATAGGGATTCAGAAACTTTCCTAGAGAAAGTACTAGGTTAACATAAGATATACCATGAACACTATCCCTCTTGATTGCTGCTGCTTTGAGTTTAGAACTCATCTGAACTTGCAAAATTTTTCAACTCTTCTAATTCATTATATAGAAATAAATAGGGAATATTTAATCAAAATTTAATATGCCATAACTGGGGTGATGGAGGTAGTAGTGTCCTAGTCAGTGAGATTTCTGAGCTACTGTACATAGATAAGGGTCACTATATGTCACAGGCGAAGGCATTTGACTGTGTAGATCATAACAAACTGTGGCTGACTCTGAGAAGAATGGGAATCCCAGAACACTTGATCGTTCTAATGCGA
>NW_006399833.1:13471926-13488191 GCF_000299155.1 Elephantulus edwardii
TGCGATTGGCACAGGACAGAGCGGAGTTTAGGGCTGTTGTACATAGGGTCGCTATGAGTCGCAGGCGACTCGACGGCACATAACAACAACATATGTCACACGTGACTTGACAACTCATCGCAACAACAACAAATATTAGGTTTTTTTCTACAGTATATAACAGTTGATAGAACAAGTTGGTGTATCATTCAGGTTGTTATTATTTGTACACATAATGTTGGTGTTAGGTGCCCTCGATTTGACTATAATTCATAATGACCCTATGAACCATCCTGTGAGTCCTTGTCATTACCATAATTTGATCTGTAACAACAACAACATAATAGGAATACTATCACAGGAATGTTAATAGTTTAGTGACGGGCTGCTAATCAGATAGTTGGTAGTAAAGCAGTCTTCTCCAGTATAGATTTCAGGCCAGATCAACTCATTGCCATCAGTTAGAACTGACTCATGACTGATTCTCCATTCAGTTTCTGAGTTTGTGAGTCCCCTGATAGGAGGTAGCCCATCTTTGCCCACAGAATAGCTGGTGAATTCCAACTCCTAGAGCACAACTCCCTCTAAACTAGTATGTCACCAGGACTTCCTACAATAGATTCAGAGCCTCCAAAACTTAATGGAAGGTTGTCATGCATCTGAATCAATTCTATAGTCAGTGAGTTTAATTTTCTGTTACATAAAAATATTGTTGTTGTTAAGTGCCATTGAGCCACAGGTGACTCATAGCGACCCTATGAAGGAGAGTCCTCGACACTTGGGTGCCTTTCATCCTCTCTCCAGGTTCATAGGGTTTCCGGAGGCAAGCTATTACGGAAGTGGATGCCACTCCTCCTTCCAAATAAAAATGTTAGTTGTTGCTTTTACTAGCCTAGAACCATCCTATGAGTCCTTGTCATTACGGATCAAATTATGGTAATCGGCCCACCTAGGAAGACATATTACTAGGAATGATAGAAAGAGAATTTAAAAAAGAGAGAGAGAGAGAGAAAGAGAGAGAGAGAGAGTCTCTTTGAGAATAACACCTCTGGTCTGAATTTGATTGTTTACAAGCTAGAGAAATAAGACCACTTATATTTATGATGACTCCAACATTTTGCACAAAATGCTGTTTTGTTCTTAATATGAATGTGACATGCTCATTGTCTGGGTAAAATTATCCAACACACATTGAATTGAATTGAATTGAATTGAATTGAATTGAATAATTGATAAAATTAAAAATACATGGTGGTTTTCATGAAGTTATTTTTATTATGGATGGTACCTCAAACTATATATTAATATTCATAAAACACATAAATATCAACAGATTAACCATGCAGTTACTGCTTTGCAGAGCCCTCACCATATTGTGGTTAAGCTTTTGGCGGCAATTCAAGGGTTGAAACCCACCAGAGGTTAACTTTGCAGGAGAAAGATGTGGCAGTTGGCTTCTGTACAAAGATTTACATCTTTGAAAACCCTAAGTAGCAGTTTCACTCTGTCTTCTATGGGCTCTTTATGAATTGAAACAGATGTGATGACAATATTTTCTTTATTTAGTCACTGCTTACTTCACTTGCTGAGTTTGTCAATAAGTATTTATTGTATTCCTACTAGTTTGCCAGGAACTGTGGTAGTGGTACAGATAGGGTTTTTCTCATTGTTCTGTTCCATCTAGTCACCTGTGATTCATAGCAACTGCTCTGAACCCTGATCTATCTTGAGTCAATTTCATTGTCTCTGACATACTTACCCCTACTACCTCAGTCACTGAGTCAATCCATTTCATCCTGGGTCTTCCTCTCCTGCGCTGTCCCTCCATCCTTCCAAGCATGATGGCCTTCTCCAAGGACTATTCCCTCCTGGCAACATACCTAAATTATGTTAGATGAAACTTCAAAATCCTTGAATCTAAGGAGCAGCCTGTTATAATGAAGAATAAAATATAATTCCTGCTCATATAGAACTTTAACTATGTTGTAAAAAATTGATAATAAAAATATAAAATTAGATATTCAGGTATTATGAGAGAAACATGAAAAAGGACCTACTTCAGATCACACCCTGAAGCAAGCATCCTAAGGAAGTGACATTTAATCAGAAACCTGGTGAAAAATTAAAGGAGAGTGTTTCTGGAAAAGACACAAGAAGAGATCCAAAGTGGTCAAATGTTTGGCATATTCAAGGAGAAAAGACAACTGTAGCTGATGCAAATTAAGTGAGGTTAGAGAAATCTGAAATGGTGTAGAAATGTAGCTGAAGATCAGATCATACAAGGATTTGCAGAGATAAATCAAGGAGTCCAGGTTGTATACAAAATTAATTAGAAACAATTGAGTTTAAAACAAAGTCGAATAATAAAATATATGCATGTGCTGAAGACTGTTCTGTTTTCTCCAAGTGGAAATGAAGAGAGAATCCAGAGAGGAAACAGGGAGACCAATGATCTGGGATTTTTGTTTGTTTGGTTCCCCACCCCGCCCTGCCCCATACCCGAGGTTGTCGAATTGTAAGTTCACATTTTTTTTAAAAAAAGGTAATTTAGAGATGTATTTGGGAAGTAGAATATACTGAATTTGGTAGGGAAATGAATATAGAGGAAGAGAAAGAGGAGAAAAAGAGATGTATCTCTGACTTGAGAAATGGATAATAGTAGTGCTATTTTCTGTGATGTAGAAGATTTTGGTAATAACGTTATATTGATGACAGAGATTCTACAATTTCATTTACAACAAAATGCCCATGAGTCATCTGAATCACATAAAATTTTCACTTCCTCTATGAGACTTAATGATTCATCAATTGTTAGGTGAGATCTTCTATAGCAGAAATCTCTTTCCGGGAAAATGAGTTGTTTTTTTTTTTCTCACTGTGACCTCAGGCAGCACTAGTTTCACTAGTTATAGATATCTTCATTTATATCACATTCTCATTGTAAAATCCAAAGAGCAAAATATCCTAAGCACTTACTATATATGAGTAAGATACTTTCACTCATTTATTGTCACAAAGTCAATTATCACACACTGGATTTCTGAGGCTATAAGTCTTAATGAAAGAAGGAGATTTTTCATCTTCCTAATGCAGAGTTTCTTGTGGATTTAAACAGCCAGAAGTGCATGTGTTTTTGGTTGATGGTATCACATCCTACAGACTACATCAGCAAAACTCCAGTAGACATTTTGGATACATTCAATTGCATTTAATTTTCAATTTAACCTCCAAAGCCTGGAAATACATTATGATTACCATATATTAGAGGAGGAAAGTGAGAGTCAGAGAAGTGAAAAGTTTTGCCCAAGTTTGTTTTATACTATATGACTATGTTATGTATTAAAGGAATAAAATTACTAAAGTTAATAATTCTTAACAATATGAATAATTTATAATATTATAGATAAATTTCTTTTTTTTCATTTTCTTGGGGTTCTGATAGATATTACAAAGGCCAAGAAAATGAAGTTTAAAATATTTCCACATTTTAAAACAAATTGCAGGATCATGTGTGTAGAACTTGCCAAAACAAAGAATAAGTACATGAAAAATGTAAAACGACATTACAAAGACAGGAGGGAGAAAAGACCAAGAAGAGACTCTGAATATTACACTAGAGTGTCAAGAAGCCAAAGCAAAGGGGAGAAATCAGTAAATTAAAGGGAGACAGGGATGCATTGTGAAGACACAGCAAAACATAATAATGAAATATGTAAAGGATCATAAAATCAAAAGGGATGAACTCAATCAGCATGTCTTAATCGGAAAGAAATGAAGAACAAATTCAAGCATCAAGTTGCAATACTTATGGATACTCTGGACAGAATTTTGAGTGATCCAGGAAGCATTAAAAGAAGATTGAAAGAATTGACCCAATTGGAAAACATTTTTTTTTATGTGCACAGGGATTTAATCTTTAATCTTCCCATTCATCAATTTTATTCTTTCCAGATTATGCTTTTCTAGCTGTATTTGTCAGCCTCTTTATACCACAGACTAGGCCTTCTAAGTTTGATCTGTTTGTCTCTTATGAACTTTGTGGTTTTAGGCTTTATTCCCACCTTGAGTTGATTTTTGTCTGTGGTGTGAGATGTGGATCCTGCTTCAGCTTTCTGCAGGTAGAATTCCAGCTTTGCCAGCACCATTTGTTAAAGAGGGGCAGTTAAGTGTTTCCTCAAAAAGCTGAACATCAAAATTCCATATTATCCTGCTATTCCACAACAAAGAATATACCCCAAGGAAATTAGAACTGAGACACAAATGGAGATTTGTATACCAATTTTCACACCAGCATTGGAAGCAGCCCAAATGGCCAACCATAACTAAATGGATTGAGAAATTATGGTACATTCACAAAATGTAATACTATACAGCATTCAGGAGCAACAATTTTGAAAAATACTACATGAATTGAGAGAGACTGGGTAACATTATACTGAGTGCATCAACTCACTCTCATAAGAATAAATACTACCTAAGAATGTTATTGTAAATAAAGGGAGAAAGGTGTAGGAGCAAAGGCATGGGGATGGGTAGGTGCAAAATCACAGAATTGAATAATTTGGTGGATGGAGGGAGGGGACAAAGGAAATGGGAAAGATCCAATGGGAACCTGAAAAGACAGAGTAAAGGTGGGCATAGTCCAATAGGAATGATTGTATGAAACAGTGTGAATGAAGAATAATGTGAAACACAATGTGTAAGAATTTTGTAAGCAAACCAATATAAAATGAATTCTTTTAAAAAAGAAAATGGAAGGAGTACACGGAGTCATTATACCAAAAAGAATTGTCTGACACAGAAGATTTTCATGAAACAACTTATGATCAAGAAGCAATGGTGATGAAGGAGGAAGTTCAAGCTCTTCTGAAGGAATCAGAAAAAAACAGGGCCATAGGAATTGATGGTATACCAATTAACATATTTCAACAAACTGATGCTTCCCTGGATTCACTTGCCAAGTTGTGCCAAGAAATCTGGAGGACAACTACCTGGCCAACTGACTGGGAGAGATCCATATTTATTCCCATTCCACAAAATGGTGATCTGACAAGAGTGTAGAAATTATTGAACAATATTAATATAACACTCACCAAAGATGATTTAAAAAGTGACTGGACAGAGTTCTCTTAACAGAGAATAACCTGAACTATGTAATTTTCAAGGAGAAAACAGTTTTATTTTTAAGACACACAAAATCATTCATTATGTTAGTCAGAGTTCATTTTTACTGTTTTAAAAATGCTGTGAGAGTTGTTAGATGCTATGAACTGCATTTTTTTTTAAATTCCATAATGATTTATTTAAAGTTTGAATATATTATGTTTCACAAAAAATCCTTCCTATTTCCTTCACCCCACTCACCCATCAAATTGTGCAACCCTGTGAATAACATCATCCCTCATCCATCTCCACCCCTCTATCTCCCTCCTTCCCCCGTTAGATCCTCATACTCATTCTACAATAATGGTTTTGTACAATATTTGTCCCTGTGGGACTGAGTTAATTTACTCAGCATAATGCTCTTCAATCTCTCCCAAGGTAGATAGTAATTTACAAAATCATTGCTCCTGTGTGCTTCATAGTAATCCATTGTATGGATGTATCACAATCCATTAATTTATGGTTGAACATCTGGGCTGTTTCCATGTTCTTGTGATGGTGAATAATGCTGCTGTGAACATGGGGGTAAGTTTCCATTTGAGCCTCAGTTCTCATTTTCTTGGGGTATATTTCAAGCAATGAAATAGCTGGGTCGTATGGAATTTCTATGTTCATCAGTGCCAAACTGCCTTCCGGAGTGGTTTGTACCATTGTAAAATCCCACCAACAATGTAAAAGAGTTCCTATCTCTTCACATCCTCTCCAGCATTTATTACTTGCTGCCCTGTTAAACTTTGCCACTTCTACTGGAGTGAGATGGTTATCTCATTGTAGTTTTGATTTGAATCTTTCTTACTGCCAGTGATTTGGATCATTTCTTCCTATGTCTGTTGGACATTTGAATATCTTTCACTTTACATGTCTTTTGCCCATTTTGCAATTGTGTTATCAGTCTTTTTCTTGTGGAGGCCCAGGAGTATTCTAAAAACTTTCGTTATTAGACTCTTGTCTGAGATGTATTGCAGAATATTTGTTCCCAGTGGTAGGTTTTCTTTTCAACTTGTTGGAAAATGTTTTTTATGTACACAGGAATTTACTCTTTAGAATTAATTTTATCCTATTCAGACTGTGCATTTCTGCCTGTGTTTTATAGTCTTTTTACATTGTACTAGGGCTTCTAAGCTTCATCCCAGTTTGTCTCTTAGGAACTTTATGGTTCTGGAATTTATTCCCAAATCTCTGATATACTTTGAGGTGATCTTTGTATATGGTGTGAAATGTGGATCCTGTTTCAGCTTTCTGTAGGGAGCAGTCCGCTTTCCCCAGCACCATTTGTTGAAGAGGTTGTCATTTCCCCATTTGATAGGTTTATCTCCTTGTTGAATATCAGTTGACCATAAACAGCTGGGTCTATTTCTGGGTTCTCAATTCTTTTCTACTGGTCTATGTGCCTGTCCTTGTACCAGTACGATGCTATTTTGGTTACTACTGCTGTGTAGTTGGTTTTGAGGTCAGAGAATTTTATGCCACCCACTTCATTTTTGTATCTCAGAAGTGTTTTGCTTATTTGGGGTCTCTTTCCTCTCCAAATAAATTTGACTTTCAATTTCCTTGAAAAATCAGTTTGGTAGCTGTCGTTCATAGGGTTGCTATGGGTTGTCTATGACTTTATGGCACTTAACAACAACAATAACAACAACATAGAACTCTGTTGGACTAGTGGATAGAAAATTATGCTACCAAGCCAAAGGTGGGTGACTTTAATCTGCAGCCCTCAGGCGTGGTTTTAATTGTTTTTGGTCAAACATTATTTTAAGTGGTATAACACTGGTCTGTCCATTTGCTATACAGAGGTAACTTGTGGTTGCTGTGATGCTAAACAGTGTAACACTGATGCAATAATGGTTACCAATGGTGGGCAGTGTTTGGTGGAGCTCCGTATTAAAACAAGCTTGGAAACAGGACTGGCATCCTCTTCTGAAACAGCTGAAACAGCTTACCTCCAGAAAGTCTATGAACTTGGAAAAATGATGAAAGTTATACAAGTGTTCAGGTCTTCCATTCATAGAGTTGATATGTGTCATCTACAGCTTGATGGTACTTAACAACAACAACAACATTGGGATTGCATTGAATACGTAGATTGCTTTGGGTAGGATTGTTATTTTCACAATATTGAATCTTTCTATCCATGAATAGGGCACATTTTTCTATTCCTTTAGGTCTGTTATTGTGTCTTGCAGAAATGTTCTGTAGTTTTCTTTGTATGTCTTTTGTATCTCTAGTTAGGTTCACTCCCAAGTATCTAAATTTGTGATTGGCTATTGTACATGATATTGTTTTTTTGGTTTCCTTCTCTGAGGTCTCTTTGTTTTTTGCATATAGATCTTATACCTTACCACTCTACTATATTTGCCTACTAGGTCTAACACTTGTTTTGTTTTTGTTTTTCTCTTGAGCCTTTGGGATTTTCTATGTATCTGCATATAGTGACAGTTTAACCATCTATTTGCCAATCTGGATGCTTTTTATTTCCTTTTCTTATCATATTGCCCTAGCAAGCACTTCCAGTACAATATTGAATAGAAGTGGTGACAGTAGGTATCCTTGTCTGGCCCCTGAAAGGGAAATGCTTTACTCTCTGCATATATACTTTCAGTATATTGAGTGCATTCCCTTCTATTACAATTTTACTGAGTGTCTTAATCAGGAAAGGATGTTGGATTTTGTCAAACGCATTTTCTACATCAATTGCTAAGATCGTCAATTACATTGATTGTTTTTCTTATCTTGAATAACTTATGAATCCCACATGGTCATGATGAATTATTTTTTGATGTGCTTTTGTATCCTATTGACTAGGATTTTGTTAAGGAATTTTGCATCTATATTCATGAGATATATTAGTCTGTAGTTTTCTTTCTTGGAAATATCTTTGCCTGTTTTTGGTATTAGGGTGATGCTTGCTTCATAGAATGACTCTGCGAGTAATGTAGAGGGGAAAAATATAACCCAGTGCTTCTCTCAAAGTTTGAATCCACCAGTGGCTCCTTGGGAGAAAGAGAGACAATCTCCTTTTACATGATTCACAGCCTTGGAAAACTTGTTGGAATATCAGCTATGAGCTGGCAGTGAGTTCCAATCTCTCCACAAGGTGCATTGAAGACATCAGAGAAAAAAAATTCCCAGGAATTGATGGACTACCAACTGACAATTTTTAACATAGCTATTCCTGGATGTACTTACCAGTCTATACCAAGAAATTTGTAAAACAACTACCTCCAACTGATTCATATTTATCCCAGTTCCAAAAATGGTGACCCAATAGACCATGGAAATTATAATTAATTTTACATGCAAATAATATCTTGCTTATATGTCAGGGAACTACCAGACATTTCAAATGAATTCAAGAGAGGCAGTGGAATAAGGCATAGCATTGCTGGTCTCAAATAGATCTTGGTACAGTGCATGCTGAAGGACTGTTTTCTAGGCTACACATGGAGGACTTGTTCCTTATCTTCTTGGCTCAAATGGCTTTTGGCTGAAAACAAGAAATATCAGAAAGATGTTTCTTTTTTTTTATTGAGTCAATTAACCAAGTGTAGCATAACAAATTATGGATAACATTGAGAAGGATGGAAATTTCAAAACTCTTAATTATACTCATAAGGATCATGGCCAGGAAAGATATGTCCTTGAAGAAGGACATCTTGCTCATAAGGGTGGAAGGACAACAAAGAAGAGGGAGAACCTGGATGAGTTGGATTGATACTGGGGCAATGTGGGTTGGTGTGTCAGAGTTAGTGAGACTGACTAAGGACAGGGAAGGGTTCAGAGATGCTGTACATAGGGTTGCTATACGTCACAGGCAACTCAATGGCACATAACAACAATAACATACTGTGACAGGTTTGCAAACGGGAGTGGCATCCACTTCCTAAACAACATGTTTCTGGAAACTCTATGAACTTTGATAAATGTCAATACATATAAAGGGGCTTCAGGGCTTTTGTTCATAGGGTCGCTATAAGTTGTGCTTGAGTAGAAGGCAAGAAACAACAATAACAAAGGATAGTTTTTAAAAAACAATGTATACAAACTTTGTAAATAAATCAGAGTAATTAAAAAAAGAAACCTTTATATAAAACAAAAAGAAGTTATCTAAACAGATCAAGGGAACATTGCCTGGATTAAAATCAAGGAAGATGTGTATTAGAGCTGTATCCTCTCTCCATTTCCTTAAGTTTACTTGCTGAACAAATCATTAAAGAAGTTAGACTATATGAAGAAGAATGTGGCATCAGGATTGAAGGAAGAATTATCAGTAACATGCATTATGCAAATAGTACAAACTTGCTTGCAGAAAATGAAAACTTGAAGTACTTACGGAAGACCAAACACTGAGGTATTAAAATTATCTCAATGTCAAGAAAACAGTATTGCAAAAAAAACAAAAACAAAAACAAAACCCCCAAAACCCAAAAATGAAAGTAACAAAAGAAATGTGGATGAGACACAGTGCTGACAGGAGTTAATATGTAACACACAAAAAAGTAAATTTTGTAAACCACTGAGGTTTGGGGGTTTGTTACTGTCATATAATTTAATGAGAAATTAATATAGAACAAGATTGGCATTCCACTTCAGTAGAGAAGGATGGATTTTGCAATAAAAGATGTTGAGGAAAAGTTATTCACATAAAAAATAGCATTGTACCACACGTAACACATTGAAACAATTTTCAATGTAATAAATACTTAAGGTTAACATTGTAAAAACTGTTGGAATACAGTATTAAGGACAAGAAGTACACAACAATAAAGAGAAAACAAATTAGGCTAAATTAATAATAAAAGTTTTTATTCACCAAACAAGCAGTCAAAAAGTTACAACAAGATATGTGCAATACACATATCTCACAAGGGACTAATATGCAAGTTATAAACAAACAAACAATCAACTTGAAAAATGAGCTAAAGTCTTAAATAGGCATTGCACAGAACTGGAAACCCAAGTGGCCAATAAACATGCAAAATGATGTTCACCCACATTAAATCAAAATCACTATGGGATACCATTTCACCTTTCCCATGTTGGCAAAAATATAAAAGTTTGAAGAATTTTTATTTCTAGCTATTAACTCTGCAGGATTTAAGAAAATAGATACCATGCCTGTTTTGGTAAGGCTCTTCAAACTAGCAGTGTTTTGGGTGTTTTTTTGTGGGTTGTTTATATATATATATATATACTTTAAACTGCTCCAGTTGGATTGTGATGAGGTTTGGGAATCAAAACTTGGTTTAAAATTTGTAATTTATATTTTAAAGTTACAAAAAAAAGAAAAAATCTAGACTTATTTAAAGTGGCTTGTTGCTGTTGTTAGCTATTATAAAGTCTTATTATTTCTACCTTTTTGCATGCTTGAAATTTTTTTATGGTAGAAAACATAAAAACAAGATAGATGTGTTATACAAAATATGATACACACACTTTTTGGTTTTTGGTGGAAATTAGAGATAAGAGACAGATTTTATAGAAATCTATTTTCTCTCCAAAGATGGAAAGAATATATAGAATCACCATACCAGAATCTTTCCCATTTCCTTTACCTACCCCTCTCTTTACCCATCACATTGTGCAATCCTTAAGTTACCCCACTGAGGCTATAAATTTTAATGGGAGGAGAATGCCCATCCTTCTCCTATGAAGCAGCTGGTGGATTCAAACTGCCAGAGTTAGCAGTCCAACATTCTATGGGTTGTGTCTAGGATTTTTCTTTCTCATTGCCATTACATTGGTTCATAGAGACCTCTTTTATAAAATATACATTGTTGTTAAGTGACATCAAGTTGAATATGACTCATAACAACTATCTGAATATGACTAATAACACTATCTGATCCAGATCCGTACTTATAATCTCTGATATACTTGACCTTTTTAGTGTGGCCACTTTGTCAATCCTTCTCATTGCCGCTCTTCCTCTGTTTTGCTGTCTCTCCACCTTTCCAAGTATGATGTACCTTTCTAAAGGATGGCCCCTCCAAACAATATGCCCAAATTAAGTTCTTGCCTCTAAGGAGTATTCTTGCTGCACCATCTCCAAGACATTCTTTGGGTTGTTTGTTTTTTTTTTTTTGGCAGTCCATGGAACATTCAGCAATCTTCTCCAACATCATAACTCAAAGACCTCAATCTTTAATATTCTTAGTTCAGCTTTTAATGCATAGGAGGAGATGTAAAGACCATGGCTTTTTGAGAAAGCATCAAACCACCTTCCATAGTGGTTACACCATTTTATACTCCCACCAGCAGTGAATAAGGATTCCAATCTCTCCACAATCTCACCAGCATTTATTCTTTGCTGCTTTGTTGAATTTTGCTACTGTTGCTGGGGTGAGATGATATCTCATAGTTTTTTTATTGTTGTTTTTTAAACCTTAAACCAGAATTTAATCCATAAACATGAAAATATTCTTTCATGATTGACATTTTATTGTTTGTTTTAAGGGCTAGTACAGAGACATTACGAACAACCTGTACACAATTCTTAATGCACGTACCAAAAATCTAAAAAGCCATGTAGTTATAATTTCTTTCTAAATTCCAGTGATCTTCCAGCTTTAAATTTGGAGGGAAGTTTTCATAAAGAAGAAAATAAGTACCAATATCTTCAATTGTTGATAAAGTGTCACATCATTAAGTCCCACTAATTCACAAGTTACTATCACACACACTACACATTCAAATTTTCAACCATTCACAGCACATAACAAGGTTATTAGGAAAACTGGACTACTAAGACCAAAGATGTTACAGAATCCACATAGTTCTGACAGGGAGAAAGCCATGAAAAGGGAGTGGTTATGTTTAAGAAGAAATTTTACTAAGCAATGTTCTAATTTATGTATCTAACAAACATGGAAAATAGACTTAATTTAAAATGTTCAAGTCATAAATGCATGACTATGACTCCAAATTGTCATTAAGTACATTATGTATTATGGGATATAAAAACTGTCCCTTTCCCCATGGAATGTTACACTGACATCTAAAGTTCCCCCCCCCCCACAATTTTAACATCCCACATTTTCTGGTTGTACCAAAAAATAAACAACCAGCAAATGATCTCACCTCTTTAAAAAAAAGCATTTACACTTAAAAATGGGATGAAATGGGATTTCCTTCTTTTTAAAAATGTTTCTAGAGCTACTAAAAAACTTGCATTTACAAAACAGTTGATAAAAATATTCCTCTGGATTGTACAAGAAAGGAGATACAGGGACCACTGATAAGAAATGGAGACAAATATTAATCAGACTTGGCTTCTTTTTCTTCTGCTTCATCAGAGGCTGGACTCTCTTCATTTTTAGTTTCTCCATTTTCTGCAGGTAAATCTTGTTTAGTTTCTTGGTTAGCCACTTCAGCCTGTTTTCCCTTTGCTCCCCTTTTCCCTTTTGTTTGCACTTTTTTGTCACAAGACTTCTCCTTTACTTCTGCCATTTTGGGCTTCGTTTCTACTTTTGCAGGCGGCTTAGCTGACAGCCTCGCTGATCTCCTCTTGGGCTCCTCCTTCACAGTACCCTCGGCCGAGCTGACCTTCCTCTTGGGCATGTTGGTGTCAGGGAGGGCTCGTGCCGGGTGCCTGTGGGCCGTGGCGTGCACAGAGCCTTCACGAAGCTGGGTTGTTCTGGCACTGCCTCTCTGCCCGCCACCGTACTGCTGGGACCCGCCCTCATAGTTGTTTTTATTTGCATCTCTCTGGTCCAGCAATTTCACTACTGGAAATGCAACTTAAGAAACCAGAATTGTCATCAGAACAGATATATACACACCCATATTTATTGCTGTCTTATTTACAATAGAAAAGAGATGGAAGCAACCCAAGTGCCCATCAACAAATGAAAGGATAGAAAAACCTATGGCATATTCATACAATGGAATACTACACAGCACGGAAAACAAAAACAATGAACTCATAAAATATTACATAACATGGGTGACCCTGAAGGACATTATGTGGAGTGAAATATCTGAGTCACAAAAGGACAAATAACGCATAGCACCATTGTTATAAAGCAGGTCTTACATGAGGGTTTGGGAGAATAGGATAAGGATGAACAGATAGTGAACATTGTACTGGAACAGATGAGGGAAAGAACTGTGTAACAAGAATACATGATTAGGCATTATATGTACAACAACAGGCCAGAACAAGAGGTACACTGCAAAAAGGACTGGGAGAGATAGGGGGACGGAGGTAACTGAGCAACGAGGAGAAAAGGCCATTTGCTTGTCAGGTGAATCTCTATTTATGGCTTATTCTCTGGGTGGACTGTGGGCTCAAGCCTGAGCCAATGAGACGATGCCACAGGGAGTTCAAAGTTTAGTGGGCAAGTCTCCTTCTGGTCCCTGTTCTCTGATGCAGAACTCAAGAGTAATGATTTTTAAAAGTAAACTAAAAACCCTATATAACATAGGAGATGCTGGACAGCATTATGTTGAGTGAACTAACTTAGTCTTATAAGGACAAATATTGCATAAGACTATTATTATAAAAACACAAGGATTACAAGTAAGATATTTACACTGGCAATAAGAGAGATGCAAATCAAAACTCAACCTAGTAGCAATGGCAAAGTTTAATAGGACAGAAAGCAATATATGTTGGAGAGGATTTGTTGATATAAGAACTCTTATATATTGTTGGTGGAATTGTAAAGTGCTACAACCACTCTGAAAGACAGTTTGACATTTCCTCAAAAAGCTGAACATAGAAATTCCAAATGACCCAGCTATTCCACTGCTAGAAATATACCCTAAGGAAAACAGAAATTAGACACAAATGGAGATTTGTACCACAATGTTCATAGAAGTGAGATTTGTACAACAATGTTCATAGCAGTGTTATTCAAAATCATGGAAATAGTCCAAATATCCATCAACAAACAAATAGATTGGAAAATTGTGGTACATTTGCATGATGGACTATTATGCAGAACTCAAGAGTAATGATTTTAAAAAGCAAACTAAAAACCCTATATAACATAGGAGATGCTGGACAGCATTATGTTGAGTGAACTAACTCAGTCTTATAAGGACAAATATTGCATAAGACCATTATTGTAAAAACACAAGGATTACAAGTAAGATATTTACAAAAGTTCAAAGGCAGAAGAGGAAGAAGGAAGGAGGCTAAGGAGGCAAAGGGTGTGGAGGAGGAAGAAATCATGAGGTTACAGAGTTTGATAGGCAGAGGGAGGGAATTGAGGAATTAGGAAAGATCTAGTGGGGATTCCATTTGAAGAGGTGGGATGATAGTGAGCATGGATCAATGGTGATTAACTTTATAAAACACAGTGTATGGGAATGATCAGATTAAACACAATATGAGTACAAGAATGTGTGTAACACAGTGTGTTTAAACGAAACACAATGCATATGAATTTTGTATGCAAACCAATATAAAACAAAATTAATTTTTTAAAAATATTACAACTGTCTATACTGATTACACATAAATGAAAAATTGACAACTAGAGAAGCAGGTAACATCATAGTAAATGGAGAAAACACTGAAGTTGTCATTTTACTTTTTTCCACAATAAATATCCATGAAAGAGGCAGTGCAAAAATCAAAGTATGTGTTTTATTCCACAAATCTGCTGCCAAGAAACTCTTTACAGTTTTAAAGAACAAGGATATTACTTTGAAAACTAAGGTATGGCTGATCTAAGCCATGGTGTTTTCACCTAACTCATATGCATGTAAAAGTTGAAGAATGTGTAAGGAAAATAAAATAAAATTGGCACAATTGAACTGAAGTCTTTTAAAAGAATATTGGATATAATACAAACTGTTCCCCCAGAACAAATCTGTTTTGGATGATGGGCATCTAGAATGCTCTTTGAAGGTGAAGCCAATGAGACTTATTCTTTCATTCTTCAGCATATTCTCAAAAAGGACCTATAGCTGGAGATGGGTATCAAACTTATAAGCAGAAGGTTAGTAAAAGAGCCTAGACAAGATGGATGAGAGCAGTGGCTGTAACAACATACTAAAACTTAGGAAAGACTGTAAGGTTGGAGGAGGACTGACTCAACAGTAGCTACAGTTGCTATGAATAGGAACCAACTCAAAGTCACTAGCAATAAATCAGCTGTAGATCTATTCCCTTTCCAGTTCTTCTATAGTCTGACATCTCTGTTTCGGTTGCTTTCTTTTATTCCTCTTCTATTCCTTCTCTCTATATTTTATCTAGAAATGACTGGAGCAAGTACATCAGCAGAGAAGTGCCAGATGTGCAGGCTGGATTTAGAGCAGGCTGGATTTAGAAGAGTCCGTGCCACTAGAGACATCATAGCCAATGTCAGATGGAGCTTGGCTGAAAGCAGAGAGTACCAGAGGAGTGCCTATCTGTGTTTCATTGAATATGTGAAGGCATTTGACTGTGTGGATCACAACAAATTGTGGCTAACCTTGAGGAAAATGGAGATCGCACAACACTTGATTGTGCTCATGCAAAACCTATAATAGGACCAGGAAGTTGTAGTCAGAACAGAGCAGGGAAATACTGCCTGATTCTGGATAGGAAGTGTTCATCAGGAATGCATCCTATCTCCATACCTTTTCAATCTATATGAAAAGCATATCATTTGGGAGGATGGACTTTATAAGGAGGAATGTGACATCAGGACGGGAGGAACACCCATCAACAACCTGCATTGTGCAGATAACACAACCTTGCTTGCTGAAACTGAAGAGAGCATGAGGCATTTGCTACAGAAGGTAGCTTTCAATATGAATTGAAGCTCAATATCAAGAAAACAAAGACTTACCACTGGGCCAATTGGTAGCTTCATGATGGATGGAGAAAAGATTGAAATTGTTGATAACTTCAGTTTGGTTGGTTCCACAATCAACTCTTGGCACCAGCAGTCAAGAAATCAAAAGACAACCTGCTTTGGGAAAGTCTGCTGTCAGAGACGTCTCCAAAGTGCTAAAGAGCTACAATGTCAGTCTAGGGACTAAGGTAGGTGCAACTGATCCAGGCTATGGTCTTCACAACTACTTCCTATGCATCTGAGAGCTGGACAATAACTAAGGATAATGAAAAAAAAAAAGGATCAATGCCTTTGAGTTGTGGTGCTAGAGAAGAGTGGTTTTTTTTTGGTTTTTTT
>NW_006399833.1:13488446-13514102 GCF_000299155.1 Elephantulus edwardii
GGTTGAAACCAGGCTGTTCCTGGGAGGCAAGTATTTTGAAGCTCTTTCTTATATACTTTGGGCACGTGGCCAGGAGGGACCAATCCTTGGAGAGGGACATCATGTTTGGAAGGATGGAAGGATAGTGCAGGAGAGGAAGACCCAGGATCAGAAGAATTGACTCAGTGACTGGAGAAATTTTATTAAGTGTGTGGGAGATGATGAGATTGGTTCAGGAAAGAGCAGGGTTCAGAGCTAATGTCCATACAGTCGTTATAAGTGGCAGGTGACTTGATGGCACATAATAACAGTTTATTAAAACTGATGCAATGGTTAAGCGTTCAGCTGATAACAGAGAAGTTGGTGGATTGATCTTCCCAGAGGCTTCAAAGGAGAAAATACTCAGTTCCTGTAAAGAAAATAATCTAGAGAATTCTTCTGGGTAGTTCGACTCTTCATCAAGGCCACTTTTATGTCACGATCTACTCAACAAGGACAATAACATGGGTATATGAACTTTTTAAAATTCTGTACTTTCTCTCTAGGTGCTCTCATCTGCTCTTTTCCTTTTTATCCTCTCAAATTACACATCTTCAGAAGTGTGTATCCAACTGGTTATCACATGTCTTGTCCCTAACAGAGTTAATCACTTCTTTATGTCTCTCTTTATAACTCCTTATGCTTAATTTTGCTGATTAGAGACATTGCTATCTATGAAGAAAATCAAGCTGATAGCCTATGAGTTATTGTTTAATTCTTTTTTTCTTACTTACAATATAAAGTCATTTTCCAAGCCTTGTGTTTCTTTCTTCAGAGTACATATTTTTCATCCTCACTGCTTTTCCTTGAAGTCACGTTCTTAGATTCTCTTGCCGGTTCCCTAATTGGTTTCTTCATCTCTGCTCTCTTCTTTTTCCAGTCTATTCTTTACATTTCTGCTAGAGTAATTTTTTCAAATATAATATTTAGTATATAATTCTTTGAATATTTTTAGGGTTTCTTTATATCTGTAATCAGGGATCTCTCCAAACTGAGTAGTAATGATATTCGTTCGAGGACTAATGTGCACTTGATTCAGGCCATGGTCTTTTCAATTGCTCAGCTGCTGAGAGCCGCACAATGAATAAAGATGACAGAAGAAGAATTGATGCCCTTGAGCTGTGGTGCTGGAGAAGAGTACCGAATAACTCATGGACTTCCTAAAGAACAAACCAATAAGTCTTGGAGAAGTTGCAAGCAGAGTGCTCCTTGGAAGCAAAGATGACAAAGTTCATGCCACATACTTTGGGCATGTTAGTGCTAGGAGAGGCTATTCATTGGAAAGGAACATTATGCTTGGGAAGGTAGAAGGTCAGCACAAGAGAGACAGACCCTCAACCAAGTTCATTGACACAGTGACTACAGCAATGGGCTCAAGCATGTCAGAGACTGTGAAGATGGCATAGGATTGGACAGGGTTCAGATCTGTTGTTCATTAGGGCCACAGAGTGGTACTCTACTCTGCATCACTTAACAACAATTGCTTACAATATGTTACTATGTTACTTTGGCCTTAAATGCAACTCTAAACTCATTGTCTTTGAGTCAGAACTGACTCATAGCTAACTCTCCAGTGGCCTTTCTGAGATTACAAATTGCACAGAAGGAAATTATCCATCTTTCTCCAGTTCAAACTACCAGAGAGGTACTACCTTTGGTACTGCCTGTGGAATAGCAGGACAACTTCCTATGGCTCCCCTACACCCTTAATTCTTAGTATTCCATCTACCTCTGCCGACTTCTTATTTAAACTATGTTAAAGTTCTACTTACTACACCATTTGCTACTTTATGAATTTTTAATACAGTTCAGAACCCCTTGATATTTGCTCATACAATCTTATCTGTCTATAATTCCCTTGTGATCACACTCATACATTATTTGCCTCATAAGAACCTACTCATCCTTCAAGATCCTGTTCTAATGCTGGCTGTTTATATAACATTTACCTTCCTTCCCCTGATCCCAATGATCATGATTAATTGCTTATGTTCCCTTGCATTTGGAGTGGGATTTATTTTCTTCTGGATGTATCATGATTAGGTCAGCCCCAGTGAAATATAATTTTATTTGAGTGACAGATGCTAATACACTTTATTTTGAATCATTTAGTTAGTAAAAAATGTCTAAGAGACTCTTAAAAGTACAGCTTTAGCATTCAATAGTATGTATCAAATATTTTATATCACTACTTTCATTTAGTAGAGATATTAATGAGTGCTTAGTGAGTATGGATAAGCAGACTCTGAAGTCTATTCTCAAAGTGCCCAAATGATCTTTCATTTTGGTAAAAACAGTGTGTATGGACCCCAAAGGAATCTTTTTTCCCCCTTTTTATGGTGGTTATCTTTTTTAAAAAATTATACTGGTTCATTTACAAAGTTCATATACATTGTTTTTCAAAATGGAACTTTCTCATTTCCTTCACCCTCCTCTCCACCCATCATATTGTGTGACCCTATGATGATCATCCACGTGCCTATCCTCCGCCCGCTGCTCCCACCCTCCCCACCCTGGGATCATCATGCTCATTCTACAATAATGCTTTTACACAGTATTTGTCCTTATGGGACTGAGCTCTCCAGTCCCTCGCAAATTAGGTAGTAATTTACAAAATCATTGGTCCTGTGTGCTGTGTAGTATTCCATTGTGTGAATGTATCATAATTTCTCAATCCATTCCATTGTGGTTGGATATTTGCGCTGTTTCCATGTTCTTGAGATGGTGAATAACACTGCTATGAACACTGGTGTACAAGTCTCTCTGCCTCAGTTCTCATTCTCTCAGGCTATATTCTAAGGGGTGGAATAGCTGGGTCATATGGAATTTCTATGTTCAGTTTTTGAGAAAGCACCAAACTGCCTTCCAGAGTGATTGTACCATTTTACAATGTATAAGATCTTGTTCCTAACTCGCCACGTTCTTTCCAACATTTATTACTTGCTATCCTGTTAAACTTTGCCATTGCTACTGAAGTTAAATGATCTCTCATTGTGGTTTTGATTTGCATTTCTCTTATTGCCAATAATTTGGAGCATTTTTTTCATTTGTCTGTTGGTCATCTGAATATCTTCCTCTGTGAAGCTTCTTTCCCTTTTACCCATTTCATAACACAATCAGTATTTTTATTGTGGAGGACTCTGTGAACTTTTGATATGAGACCCTTGTTTGAAATGGTATTGTCAAATGTTTTTTCCCAGTCAGCAGGTTTTCTTTTCACTCTCTTAGAGCATGTTTTTGATGCACATAAGGATTTAATCTTTAGAAGGTCCTATTCATCAATTTTATCCTCTTCAGATTGTGCATTTCTGGCTGTATTTGGGAGTCACTGTGTACCACAGACTAGGTTGTCTAATACAGATACAAAAACCCTTAACAAAATCCTAGCCAATGGAATCTAAAAGCATGCCATAAAATAATAATTCATCATGACCAAGTGAGATTCATAACAGATATGCAAGGATGGTTAGGATGCAAGGATAGGAAAAACAGTCAAAGAATTCACCATATTAACAAAGCAAATAAAAAGAACCATATTATTTTAGCACTTGATGCAGAAAAGGCATTTGACAGAAGGGAATTTCCTCAACCTAGTAAAACATATATATGCAAAATCAAGAGCAAGTATCATTCTCAGTGGAGAAAGATTGAAAACATTTTCCTTGGAAACCGGGACCAAACAAGGATGCCCACTGTCACCACTTCTATTCAATATTGTATTGGAAGTGCTTGCTAGGGCAATATAACAAGAGAAGGAAATAAAAGGCATCCAAACTGGTAAAGAGATGGTTTCACAATAGCTTGCCTCTGGAAACTCTATGAACCTGGAGAAAGGACAAAAGTTATACAGGAGGTGTCCAGGAGTTTTGTTCATAGGGTCGCTATGAGTCTCCTGAGAATCAATGGCACTTAACAACAACAACAACAACAACAACAACAACAACATATGCAGATGATATGATATTGTACACAGAAAACCCTAAGGAGTAATAGAAAAACCTCAACCCTGTTAGAACTAGTAGACCCATTCAATAGACTGGCAGGATACAAGATCTATATGCAAACATCGGTGGTATTTCTCTACAACAACAAACAGAACTCAGAGAAGGAAACCAAGAAGAAAGCAATACAATTTACAGTAGCCAAACACTAATTGAGATACTTGGGAGTGAACCTAACTAGAGATACAAAAGACCTCTACAAAGAAAACTATAAAACAGTTCTGCAAGTCACAATGAAAGGCCAAAAAATAAATAGAAAAATGTGCTCTATTCATTGATGAAAACTCAATATTGTTAAAATGATAATCCTTCCAAAAGAAATCTATATATTCAATGCCATCTCAATAAAGATACCAAATTCATTTTTCAAGGAGATTGAAAGGAAAATGTCAAATTTATTATTGGAGAGCAAGAAGACCCCAAATAAGCAAAGCACTTCTGAAAAACAATAATGAAGTGGAAGGCATAGTAGCACTTCCTTACCTCAAAACCCACTACACATCAGTAATAACCAAAACATCATGGTACTGGTACAATGACAGGCACATAGACCAATGAAACAGAACTGAGAACCCAGATATGGACCCAGCTATCTATGGTCAGCTGATATCCGACAAAGGAATAAAACCTATCAAATGGGGAAATGACAACCTCTTCAAAAAATGGTGTTTGCAAAACTGGACTTCTACCTGAAGAAACCTGAAACAGGGTCTAAATATCATACTGTACACAAAGGAATCTTTGAAGTTGATCACTAACGTGTATGTGTACACTGTTGTTAGTTGCCAAGAAATTGACAACAACTTCTAGGGATCCTATGATCAACAAATCTGAACTTTGCCCTGTTTTACGCCAGAAATAGATCCAGTGTAGAAAATACAGATCCTTTAATCTTTTAAAAAAACAAAAATATCAGTCTTTTAAACAATAAAATCACAAGAAGGCTAATCCTAAATAGGCCCTATAAGTAAGCCAATCTTTCTTTCAGCTTTTATCAACATTGGTTGTAGGCATAAATAGAAATAATGGCCTAAGGAATGTGATGGTTCCCTGGGAGGTTAAATATGAAATAAAGAGAAAGCCTCCAAAAAGAATACTTCACAAATAGGAAATCTAAATGAAAGCGGCAAAAAAGATTCAGACTCCCTTTTCTTCTCAAGTCTTAGCACAGAAAACTCTTGGGGTTCTATAGATTGGGATGTTGTCACTCATTTGTTACCTACCCTGAGACTTCATTAAGCGGTTCTAAGTACTTAATGGAATTGGATTTTTCTTCTTAAAGCTTGCAAGCTCCACCTGAAGCCTCTGGATTTTTGTATTAAGCAATTTAGATATTTTGGTAATAATTTTTAAGCATCAGCATTTCTGCCGAATTTGTATCATTTATATATTTTTCCTACCAATTCACGTAAATTTGATGTAAAATGTCTTATCAGTGAAAATGAAACTGTTTTTAAAATATATAATGTCTTTTAATGGATGGATCTTTTTAATAACCTAAACTGAAACATTTACCTGCTGTCTCAGTTTCTACATGCCGACTTTTTCCTTTCTTGTGGGAAGTGAAATGTTTATTTCCATTAAAATGCTAACTCTTTCCTGACTGTTATTAATTTGCACTGGAGAAAATTCCAATATTGGCCAGGTTTCATTCATTTAGAAGTAACAAGGTTTTGTTAAGTAGTAGTTGTCAACTTTATCAGTATACTTTATAAATGCATATATTTATCATTCAGTCACTTATTACCATCAAGTTTGAATACACTCATAGTTGACCCTGTAGTTGGTTTTTAGAAGGTACAAATTCAACAGAAGGGGATTGTCCATCTTTCTGGAAAGAAGAAGCTGGTAGATTCTGTCCAAACTGTCCACCTTTGTATTAGCAGCACAACTGTCTATCCACTAGGTCACCAAAGGGTCAAATAAATGTTTGATAAGCAAAGCATCTGGAAACATAATTCTGTAAACTTTTTGAAAGTAAGTGTACTTGTAAAAAAGAGCAAAGATAGGATGGGGTCAGCCATACCTGACCTTTACCATCTCCATAGATGGAAGCTCACCCAATCAATAACACCAGTAGCACGAAACCAACTCTCATGAGGTCAGACATGTCTGCCATTCTTCTGAACCTCTTTCTACTCATCCCAAAGCTAATCTTACTGCTTTACTTGCTCACAGATCACACAGAAACATATTAGGGGACTCAAAAGGCTATAATTCAGACTAGTAGCAGAATACACTAACTCAAGGGAAGCTTCTGAAATGTGCTTGCAGGCACTGCAACCTTAAGCCTTTAGCTTTAGGCTAGTGTTACAAAACTCTCAGTCAAGACAATTATGGTTGTCCCCTTAGTTCTTTAACAAACTTGGGGAAAAGGCTCTTAGCTCTGGATTAGAGACATAGGAGTCCCTAGGTCTGCTCAGTCTCATGCCAGGTCTCTGTTTTTCTACTACAGCTGCTATAGCTGCTGTTTCTATAAGCCTATGCTGTTTCTTATAAGTCTGTGGCTGGTGCAAAAATCTCTGCCCCTAAAGTGTATCCTGCATTCTCTTGCTTTATCTTTGCTGGTGGTCACATTCTCTCTTCCTGCCTCTGGATCCATTCAAGTTAATGATTAGACTAATCAATACCCTGTGGATAGTCTAATATACCCTACTCGCATATTCCCACTCATCTAAATGGCAAAGTTAAACTCAATGACTTGGAAAATGTTTTTGAACAATAAATCTTAATACCACAGGAATAAAAGGGAGAACAAGGTAAATGGATACCCTGTCCTCATAAAGCTTATATTTTGAAAGATTGGATCAGATAAATAAGCATAGATTAGTGCCATTTGTTGATTTTTTTTAAAAAAAGCCTATAATAGAGACTATAAAGAATAAGCTTTAAATGAGTTTATAAGAATAATCAACTAACAGGCTTAAAATGACTGATTTGAGACAGAGCTGACACTGGGACTGCTACCTCATGAAACCAGAATTAGGAGCCTTTGCACAAGTTTCTTGGAGCCCTGGGAGTGAGGAGAGAGCCATAATAGGACTAAGGGGCTGAAGGCTGAGGTGTCTATGAGCCCTGACTAAGTGATTGCATTCCTCTGTTAACCTAAATTATATCCTTTTGATTTCTCTAATACTTTTAAAAAATTAAGTTTATTTTTATGCAGATTTCCCTACACATTTCCCTTCATTCACATTATATTTCATACAGTCATTCGCATACATTGTTGTTGTTGTTTGCCATTGAGTCATTTGCAACTCATAGCCACCCTGTATACAAGAGCTCTAAACGCTGTTCTATCCTGTGCCAACCTAGCCATCTCAAACGCACTTATTCTGACTGTTCCAGTCACAGAATAGATCCATCTCATTGAAGGGCTTCCTCTCCTTCACCACCTCTCCACTCTGCCAAACATGATGTTTCTCTCCAAGGACCAGTCCCTCCTTGCAACATGCCCAAAGTATGTCAGATGAAGCTTCAGAATTCTTGACTCCAAGGAGCATTCCGGCTTCACCTTCTCTGGGACAAACCTGTTTGTTCTCCTAGCAGTCCATGGTATATTCAACACCCTTCTCCAGCACCACAACTTAAATCAGTTCTCATTCTATAAGCCCTATTCACTGTCCAACCCTCTGATGCATAGCACGTAATTGCAAAGACTATAGCCTGGATCAGGAGCACCTTAGTCTCCAGCCTGACATCGTTGCTCTTCAGTACTCTTGAGAGGTCCCTCACAGCTGACTTTCCCAATGCAATTCATCTCTTGATTTCCTGGCTGCTGTTACCAAGAGTGTTAATTGTGGAGCCAAACAAACGAAAACTGTTAGCTATCTCAATCTCTTCACCATCCATACTGATGCTGCCGATTGGCCCAGTGGTGAGAATCTTTGTTTTCTTGATGTTGAGCTTCAATCCATATAGGAGGCTGCAATCCTTGACCTTCTGCAGGGCGCGATTCAGGTCCTCCTCAGTATCAGCAAGCAGGGTTGTGTTACAGCCCAGTGTCTTGGATGATCTGTTCTGCATACAGATCGAAAAGGTATGGAGACAGAATACATCCCTGAGGGACCCCCCTTCTTGATTATGAACCATGTAGTGTCTCCTTGCTCTGTTCTGATGACTGCCTCTTGGTCCATGTATAGGTTTCACATTAGCACAATCAAATGTTCTGGGATTCCCATTCTTCTCAGAGTCAGCCACAGCTTGTTGTGATCCACAGTCAAAAGCCTTTGCATAGTCAATGAAGCACAGATGGACATTCTTCTGGTATTCTTTACTTTCTGCTAAGATCCATCTAACATTAGCTATAATATCCCTAGTACCATGACCTCTTCTAAATCCAGCCTGTACATCTGGCAGTTCTCTGCTGACATATTGTTCCAAACCTTTTTGGATAATTTTCAGCAGACTCTTGCTTGCATGTGATATTAATGATATTGTTCAATAATTTCCACACTCTGTTGGGTCACCTTTCTTTGGAATGGCAACAAATATCGATCTTTTCCATTCAGTGGGCCAGATGGCTGTTCTCCAGATTTCTTGGCACAACTTAGTGAGTACATCCGGGGCAGTGTCTGTCTGTTGAAATATGTCAATTGGTATGCTGTCAACTCCTGGAGCCTTGTTTTTTGCCAAGTCCTTCAGAGCAATTTGAACTTCCTCCTTCATCACCATAGGCTTTTGCTCATTATGTTTTATAAAATCAATCACTATTGGACTGTGCCCACCATGACCCTGTCTTTTTAAGTCCATCCCCACCTCATCATTCCCATTTATCTTACCCTCTCCTTCCACCCACCAAACTGTGTGACCCAGTGATCTCCCCCTACCCATCCTCACTGCTTTACTCCCACTCATTCCTTTACCCCTCTAATTGCTATTGTGTGATCTATGAGCTATTGCAATGGATTTTCACCCAGTAAAGCAGTAAGAGTGATGTTGGGATGAAAGAGGTGCTGCAGTTTGGGGGACTTCATGGGAACTGGTTTTGAGTTGTTAAAGTTGTGTATGAGGAGCGTCCCGTTTTGTGGAGTTGGTAAAGATCACATATGGTTGTCCCCATGTGTCCCTTCCTCTCTTTATAATTTCCAAAGTTTAAATATATCTTTTAAAAAAATAGTTTAAAAATTATAGTTTATCTTTTTTTTAATGTTAATGAACATTTACCTAGATTTTGGATTTTTTTTAAATAAGTTTTTATTTTATACTAGTTTGCTCACAAACTTCATATACATTTTTTTTCACACTGGATCTTTCCCATTTCCTTTACCTATTCCTCCCTCTACACATCAGATTGTGTAACTCTATGATTACTCCTATGTCCATCTTCACCCTGTTTAGCTAGTTATGCTATTTTCATAATATTAGTCACATATAGCACTTGTCCTTATGAGATTGAGTTAGTTCACTTAGCATAGAGCTCTCCCTTCCCTCCCAAGTTAGGTAGTAATTTTCAAAATCATTGCTCCTGCATGCCGTGTAGTATTCCATTGAGTGAATGTACCACTATTTCTCAATCTATAAGATTGTGGTTAGACATTTGGGCTGTTTCCATGTTTTTGTGATGATGAATAATGCTTCTATGAACATTGGTGTACAAGTCTCTGTTCCTCAGTTCTCATTTTCTTGGGGTATACTTGCATCAGAGAGCTGGACAATGACTAGGAAGGATAGAAGGAGAATTGATGCCTTTGAGCTGTGGCGCTGGAGAAGAGTATTGATAGACCATCAACTGCTAAGAAAACAAGCAGGTTTGTCCTGGAGAGGGTGAAGCGGGCTGCCACTTGAAGGCAAGGATTCTGAAGCTTCATCTGACATACTTTGGTTTGTGTTGCAAGGAGGGACCAGTCCTTGGAGAAGGATATCATGCTTGGGAAGATGGAGAAAAAATGCAAGAGAGGAAGACCTTCGATGAGATGGATTGACTCAGTGACTAGGGCAATGGAGGTGAGTGCGTCAGTGACAATAAACTTGGCTCAGGGTAGAGCAGGACAGGTGACTTAAGGGCACATAACAACAACATATTCCATGTAGTGGAATCACTGGGTCATATGGCATTTTTGTATTCAACTTTTTGATGAAACACCAAATTGCCTTCCAGACTGGTTGTACTAGTGTATGTATGTATTTTTAACTTCTGTTGAATAAATGTGATAATATATTACCTACTTTCCCAGCATCATCTTCAACCGCTACTTCAAAATGTTTTCTTTGTTACAGTCATATTTCTCTGATGTGGGATATTATAAATGGCATTTCTTCATTTGCTCTTCCCTTTAAACTTCTTTTTTTTCTTTATACTGACATCCTTGCTCTTTAGCATTTGAAATAGATCCTTACCAGAAGATTTTCTCAAAATAACATGTCTTTTCTTTTTTTTAAAATTAATTTTCATGAACATTTACAGAGATTATGGATTCCCACTCATTCACTGCTGCATTTTTCTCCCTGCCCCCCCCAGTTCACTCTTCTCTTTGAAAAGTAAAAGAAAAATTCCTTCATTGATATACAATGCCCCCAACTTTTGTTTTCTTGAGTGTTGTCACCATGGTTTTGTTCCACAATCAGTGCATAGCCTGGTTTTGACTCGTGATATTGGGCTTCTCCAATGATTCTTTCTGCAGATACAGTCAATTAAAATCCTGTGCAGTTCATCAGGTGATATCCATGTGTAGAGGTTACCTTTTGGTTTTTTTTTTAAAGGTATTTCCTATTAATAAATCACTGAACATACAAAATGCAATAAATTATTCACTCTCCAGCCTCGTTTCTTTCACCGAGAGTGTGTTTTCTACCATTTCTTCCTCATTGTTTCTGGCTTCCGCATTCCAGTCACCAATAATTACTACAAGTAAAATGAAGTTGCTGACAACTTCAAACTTTTCTCCATCCATCATAATATTTGTTGCCTATTGATCCAGTGGTGAGAAGGTTTGTTTTCTTGTTATTGAGATATAATCCATATTGAAGGCTGTAATCTTTCATCTTCAGCAGCAAGTGTTTCAAAACCTCTTCATGGCCAGTGAGCAAGACTATATAATCTGTGCAATGCGGGTTATTGAAAATCTTCCTCCAATCCTAATGTCACATTCTTTTTATAGTCTGACTTCCCAAATGATTTGTTCAACATACAGATCTAGTAGGTATAGAGAAAATCTAAAACCTTGATGCCCTCCTTCCTTGATTTTAAATCAGACAACTGTTTCTTTAAGGTATACATTTAATAGAAGCATAATTAAGTGTTCTGGAATTCTCATTCTTCTCAATCTTAGCAATAGGTTGTTATGACCAACATAGTCAAATGCCTTTACATAGTCAATAAATCATAGATAGACTTTCTTCTCGTATTCTCTGCTTCCAGCCAAGATCCAGTTGATATAAGCAGTGATATGTCTTGTGCCACAGTCTTGTCTGGATACAGCTTGAATTTCTTGCAATTCTATATTGATATAGTTGTTCCAGCCATTTTTTAATAATCTTCAGTAAAATTTTAATTTCATGTGTCATTAATTATATTGCTTGCTAATTCCCACATTCACATTCTATTGGATCACCCTTTCAGGGAATAGGGAAAAAATATGTATCTCTTCCAATGAGTTCAGCTCTGGATATGTTCATAACCATTTCTTTACACTCATACTAGAATCCTTGTATTGTGTATATTGTGTATCATGACTAGATATTAAATATTACTGAAAACACGCTTCCCCCCACCCCCCATTCCCAGGTGAAAAGCAAGCTAGATGAAGTCAAGAAGGCATGTATCTATAGTTGAGGCAACTGGAGACCACATCCCCAAAGGGGGCTAAGGCAATGTTGTTGTTACTGTTGTTGTTGTTGTTGTTGTGTACCATCGAGTCAGAAGCAAACCATAGTTGACCCTCCAGTGAGTTTTCAGAGGCAATTAATCACACAGAAGGATTGCAGTGCAGCTTCTTGCCACTAGGCCACCAGAGCTCCCTTAGGCAATAGGTAGAAAAGCCATTTTCAAAAGTCCGAGTATCACACCGTTGTTTGAGAAGCTGGAGGAATGTGGCATCAGGATCAATAACTTATATTATGCAGATGACACAGCCTTATTGCTGAAAGAGAAGAGGACTTGGTACACATGTTGCAGAAGTTCAACATGCAGTCTTCAGTGTGGATTGCATCTCAACATCAAGAAAACAAAGATTCTTACTACTGGACAGATAGGTAATGTCATGGTAGATGGAGAAGAGATTGAAACTGTCAACAACTTCAGCTTACTTTGAGCCACAACTAACACTCCTGGTTCTAGCAGTCAAGAAATCAGGAGACGTATTGCCCTGGAAAAGTCTGCAGTTAGAGACCTCTCCAAATTGAGGAGCAATGATGTCAGTTTGAGGACTATGATTAAGGCCATGATTTTTCTGATCACTTGCTATGTATCTGAGAGCTGAACAATGGATAGGCATGGCAGAAGAAGAATTTATGTTTTGCATTGTGGTGTTGGATACAAACACTGAACATCTCATGGAATGCCAAAAGAACAAACAAGTAAGACATGAAGAGGGTGCAGCGGGACTGCTCTTTGGAGACAAGGATAATGAGGCTTCACCTTACAAACTGTGGACATGTTGATAAGACGGTCTTTTCCCTGGAGAGGGACATGATGCTTGGAAGGGTGGAGGGTTGGTGAAGGATAAGAATACCCTCAACCAGGTGGACTGACACAGTGACGACCTCAATGGGTTCTAGTGTGTCAGGCAATGTGAGGATGGAACATCATAGGACAAGGTTTAGATCCACTGTTTATAGGGTCACTATGAGTCATACTCAAGTCAAAGACACCTAACAACAAATCAAATGCCATATGTTGTGCCCTCCAAAGAGGCACATGAATGTAATGATACAATATAGTGATCTCTTATAAACCAAATAGCTGTAGGGAAATTAAGGGGGAAATGTCACACTTCCTAATCCCTTCACAACCCTAATCAGGTGAAATGGATATTTCCTAAGGGTGTGACTTGGAATATCTTTTATCTCACTGGAGATAAAATGAGAGGAAAGCAAGAAGAGAGGGTTTCAGTACAGAAGCTGAAGGAAATACTTTTACTCCACAACTGATAGAGGGAGGGAAGGAAGAGAGAGGAAGGCAGGGAGGGGGTGAAGGGGTGAAGGAGACAGGGGGTAAGAGAGAGAGAAGAGAGGAGGGAGGAGGGAAGAGGGAGGAGGGAGGAGGAGAGAGACAGGGAGAGGGAGAGGGAGAGAGAAAGTGGGCCTTCCTCTAGAGCTAGTGTTCTAATTTGGACTTCTAGCCTCCAAAAGTGTAAGAAAGTAAATTTGTCAAACTCATCCACTTGTGATACCTCTGTACCACAAGTATATTAGCATTAAGTAATTAACACATCAAAAATCATTTCCAAACTTAGTTTTATCACAATTTTATGTTTTATATTTAAGTAAACTATAACTTGTAATCTCAATATGTTGTTGCTTTGTGGTGTTGAATCAAAACTGACTTATAGCTGACCCTTCAGCAGGTTTTCATAGACAGTAAATCGCATGGGAGGAGATTGCTCATCTTTCTTCCATGGAGCAGCTGGTGGGTTTGAACCACGTTCCTCTATTTATTTTGGAGGGAGTTAATGGCTAAATTTTAAAATGAAATTGTGTGTTATAGTATTGTGGGTCAGAGTGAAGTCGATTTAACTTTGAAGCAGGCGTTTGGTCATAATTGGAGTGCTGAAAAATGATGACTTCTCATTTGAAAGCTCTAACACCTGTCAGGTGAAGGAACAGCTGTAATACAATGATTGCTTCACTGGGCTGATGTCTCTGAAAACATTTAAAGTATGTTTTAATGCACTGTGTCAGGAATGGTGAAGCTTCATTTGCATGGTGACAGCTCTGTGTCTGCTGTGTATAAATTACTTACAGTGGAACGGAAACTAGTTATAGCAAATTCACTAAAATAAAGCCACTTATATAAGAAGGCATTGTGGCAAAGGAAGTAGATATTTACCAGTGTCTTTTCACATCTTGACAAAATCTCTGTCCTTCCAAATATTACCTCCAACCATTTGTTGAAGTCTAGAATCCATTTACAAAGTAGAAAACATTTCTATTTTTAAAGAAAATATTTCCTATCTCTTGTGTGAGGAATTATGAACACAGAAACAACCAAATCCAAAGAGACAATATAGATTATTATCAAGTGCATGGTTTCTGGGAATGAAATTAATATCTGCTCTACATTTTAACTAGCAGTGATACTTTTTTCAAATTACATTACCCAACTGCCTCAGTTTTGGTTTTTTGTTTTGTTTTTTTTTAATAGTGGTGATAGAAATTCTTAAAGTTTTGGTGAGATTCAGTTGTAATTAGTGCTGTTGTTCTTGTAATTAGGTGCTGTGGATTTGGGTATGATTCATAGTTACCCAATGAACAACAGATATGAACCCTGTCCAATCAATGGGCTCTTGTACATGAGCAAGTGTGAAGATGACACAGGATAGGTTATAATTAGTAGGATAACAATATTGTTATATGAATCTTGGTTAAAAGAAAAGAATATGAGAAACAAGCTTACTTTTTATTTTAATTACTATGCAAAGGCATTCAACTATGTGAATCATTATAAATTATGGATAGTAGTATGAGGAATAACATTTTTAGAATTTTTCATTATACTCACGCAGAACCAAGAGGATATCCTCTGGCTTAACACAAGTTTATGTTAGAGTTACATCCATTAACTATACCTACCCTATCTGTATTCTGAGTAAAAGAATCTATGAAGTTGGACTATATGAATAATATGGCTTCAGGATTGGAGGAAGACTTCTTCTTAAGCTATGATATACAGATGACACAACCTTCCTCACTGAAGGTGAAGAGGAAAGGAAATACTTCCCGGTGAAGATCAAACAAATGCTACCACCTTCAGTATGGATTATAATTCAACATAAAGAAAAGTAATGAATATACAGTGGATTTCTGGAAGAATGAACAAATCTGTCTTGGGGGGAAAAAAAGTCAGAATGTTCCTCAGACATGAACAATGAAAGCCTTTGCCTTCCATATTTTGATTATGTTATCAGCTCCTAGAGAAAAAGAATATGTTTGTGTGGTATTAAGGGTTTATTGTTCAATCATAGGGTCACACAATTTGATGGGTAGAGGGAGGAGTGGGTAAAGGAAAAGGGAAAGAACTGGTGTGAAAAAGTGTGTACACACTTATGAACTTTGTAAGTAGACCAATATAAAATTAAAAAGAAAATAAAAGAATGGCTTCCTTAGCCACTGACTTTGACATGTGAATTAGTGAGAATATGCAAATATGATAGATGTGTTAGCCTATCCACAGGTGGTTAGCTAGTCTCACCAATAAATTGAGCATATATAGTGGCAGATTTTGAGAATTTTACAACTAGCAAAGAAGAAACAAGCCTGCAGTGCATACCTTTTGGAACAATGGATTCTTGTGGCTTTCTAACCTACACGGACAGCAGTAGCAAAGAGAATAAAGAACCAGCAATTTGATGCGAGAAAGAGCTGACCTTGTGGCTTTTACCCTATGGAACCAGAGCTAAAATCCTTTGACCAAGAATGTTAGACTGAGGGGCAGAGCAATACTTAGCAGGGCAAAGGGATTTGTGACACTGCCTAACGCATAGAGCCTGAAAGCTGAGGTGCCTATAAGCACATTTCAAAACTGTCCTGACTCATTGATTGTATCTTGCTGCCAACCTGTATTATAGCCTTTTGTCCTTCTAATTTGGTCCTGTGAGATCTCTGAGCTATTGCAATAGATGTTAGACCCAGTAGAGCAGTGAGGTTGGTGTACTGAATAGAAAGAGATGCCGCAGCATGGGGAGAGGGGGTTGTATATCTGACCTCATGGGAATTGATTTTGTGTTGTTGATGTTGTAAAGTTGGTAAAGGTCAGATATGGCCATCTTCATGTTGGATATGCTCATTTTACAGCTTGGTATAGTAGAGGGTTAGCAAAAAAAGGGGGGGAAAGTCTTGATGAGATAAATTGACAAAGTGAAAGGAACAGCAGTGATTGTGAGGGTGATGCAGTACCAGGCAGTATTTCGTTCTCTTATATATAAGATCCCTATGAGTTAATGGCGACAGAAGGAGAGTTGATGCCTTTGAGTTGTGGTGCTGGAGAAGAGTACTGAATGTACCATGGACTGCCAGGAAAACAAACAGATTCATCTTGGAGAGGATTAAACCAAGCTACTCCTTGGAGGCAAGGATTCTGGGGCTTCGTCTGACATACTTTGGACATGTTGCCAGAAGGGACGGGTCCTTGGAGAGAGACATCATGCTTGGGAGGGTGGAGGGACAGCGCAGGAGGGGAAGACCCTCTATGAGATGGATTGATTCGGTGACTGGGGTAATGGGGATGGGAGTGTCAGAGACAGTGCGATTGGCACAGGATAGAGCAGGGTTTAGGGCTGTTGTGCATAGGGTCGCTATGAGTCGCAAACGACGGCACATAACAGCAACAACAACAACATGAGTTAATGGCAGTATGAGGGTACCTGACAACAGCAATGTACTAAGTACAGTGATTGGTAATTTGTGTTCATTACTGTGTTTAATTATCACTATCGCTATGTAGAAACGTAGCTAGGTGAGGCTGTTCCTTGGAAAAGCATGTCATGCTTGGAAAGGGGGAGGGTCAGTGAAGGAGAGAAAGACCTTCCACAAGATGGACTGACACAGTGACTTCAGCAATGGGCTCTAATGTGTCAGAAATTGTGAGGAAAGCACAAGAAAGGGCAGAGTTCAGGTCAACTGTTCATAGGATCACTATGAGTCATACTCGACTTGATAGTACATTAAGTACAACAACAATAACCCTGTGAGGTGTACACTCTTAATGGGATTTTGTTGTGTTTTTTTTTCCAGACAAGGAGACTAAGACTCAGAAACAATTATGCACTCTCCAGTAAATGGTGAAGATAGAATTCATACTCAAGTCTTTATAGTTCCCACGGCACATATATTTAGCTATTATATCACACTGGGATGGGTGTGTTGGAGACGGTGCGATTGGCACAGGACAGAGCAGAGTTTAGGGCTGTTGTACATAGGGTCACTATGAGTCACAAGCGATTCGACGGCACATAGCAACAACATCACATCATATTATTTTATGTCATAACATATTATATTATATTCCTCCTTTTTACGTTCCTTCTGGATTTACTAAGAAGTTTTTGTTTACTGAAGGATAACTCAATTTGTTTTTGACAAAACCCACTGGATTATGCTGTGTTTTAGAGAGCTTGCATTTCTGAAAACCCCATAGCTGTAGATAAGCTTTATTAGAGACTCCTGTAATAACCAAATTATAATCCTTCTCCCAAAACATTTTGCCTAACTGTAGTAGTGGGATCAAAATGCACATTAGTATTTGAGAAAGCATAACAGTATGGCATAATAAATTATTTCCAACTCCTCTTCCATAGAGACTACAAAACCCTTTCAGATAGTGAAACAATGTTGAAGCACTTGCTGAATGTCAAAAACTGCAGTCTTCTATATGGATTACAACTGAAACTCAAGAAAACAAAAATTCTCATTTCTAAACCAATAGGCAGAATCATGGAGAAAATGATTCAAATTGTCCCTTATTTCATTTCCCCATTCAGTCAAAACCTGTTACATTGAGGAAATGTGTTAAGGACCTTTTGAAGTGTTAAACAGTAAGGATACCAGTTTCAAGACTGAAGTGTGCCTGTTCTTAGCCATGATATTTTCAGTTGCTTCATATAGATCTAAAAGTTAGACAATGAATAAGGAAGATTAATGAAGTGCTGCTTGAATTGTAGTATTTGTAAAGAGTATTGATTGCAATATGGACTGCCAAAAGAACAAAGAGTTGATTTCAAAGGAAGTGCAAACAGAGGAAAGGATGGTGAAATATCATCTCACACAATTTGGGCATGTTGTCATGAGGTACAAATCCTTGGAAAAAGAAAGTATGCTTCAAAGAGTAGATAACCAATAAATGAGAGGAAACTCCTCAATGAGATGGAATGACAGTGACTGTGATAATGGGCTTTAGCATGGAGTAAATTATATGGATGACCCAGGATGGGGCAAAAGTTCAATCTGTTGTCATAATAGACTAGATGAAAACATTCTAGAGTATCAAGACTAAACAGAGCCAATTGCTGAGTCATAGCAACCCTCCATCATGTTTCTGAGGCTAAAAGTATTACTAGAAGAGACTGCCCATCTTTCTTTTTTGGAGTGATGGATTTGAACTTATTGACATGTCAGTTCACAGAGCAATACATATACACTTTGTTGTTGTTGTTGTTATGTGCCATCGAGTCACTTGCGACTCATAGTGACCCTATGTACAACAGCCCTAAATCCTGCTCTATCCCGCGCCAATCGCACTGTCTCCAACACACCCATCCCGATTACCCCAGTCACTGAATCAATCCACCTCATAGAGGGTCTTCCTCTCTTGTGCTTTCTCTCCACCCTCCCAAGCATGATGTCCCTCTCCAATAACCTTTTTCAAAACTAAAATTGCAAGAGAAAAGATTGTTCATTGTCCTCTTACCAATCTGTTGGTGAATTAGAACTGCTGGAGAAGCAAACACTGGGAGCACTCTTTTACCTAACCCTTGGTGACTAAGAAAAGAGAGAATAGCTGGTTTCAGAAATGAAGAAGTAGAAAAGTAGACTTTTGGTTCTTTGCCTTCTATGAATGAATTCTATTCTGACTTTCATTTATGAGGCTCTCATCCTAGGAGACAATATAATATAAAGACTCAGCCTGTCTAGGTTAAAACCCTTGTTCTGCCACTTGTTATTTGTTTACTGCCTGAACAAGTTAGTATCTATATACCTCATATTGTTTATTTGAAAAGCAGATATAATAATAACAACAACAGTATTTATGGGTAAATCTGCTGCCAGGG
Organism: Elephantulus edwardii; assembly: GCF_000299155.1. Taxonomy (NCBI): domain Eukaryota; kingdom Metazoa; phylum Chordata; class Mammalia; order Macroscelidea; family Macroscelididae; genus Elephantulus; species Elephantulus edwardii. The sequence goes on from NW_006399833.1 coordinate 13,507,390, forward strand.
ACCTCTCCAAATTTCTGAGAAGCAATGATATCAGTTTGAAGACTAAGGTGCAGCTGATTCAGGTCAGGTTTTTCAATCACTTGCTATGCATCTGAGAGCTGAACAATAAATAAAGGTGACAGAAAAAGAATTTACACCTTCGAGTTGTCGTGGTGGGAAAGTGGGCTCAATATCCCATAGACTCCCAAAAGAACAGATATGTCTTAGATAATGTGCAGCCAGTGTGCTCCTTAGAGACAAGGATGGTGAAGCTTCTTCTCACATATTTTGGGTATGTTGCTAAGGACAGGCTATTATTTGTAAAGGTGTGTCATGCTTGGAAAGGTGAAAGGTCAGTCAAAGAGAAGAAGACCCTCAATGAGATGGATTAGCACAAGGACTGCAGCAATGGGTTCAAAGTGGGTCAGAGATGATGGGGATGGCCCAGGATAGGACAGGATTCAGATCTATTGTTCATAAGGTTCTTATGAGTTCTACTTACCTTGAATGCACCTAATGACAACAACATGACATTGTGAAGCACAACGTTGTCCTCCAGATTATAAAACTAAAACAATGGTATTATTTCTTGGAAAAGAGTGATTTTTCTACTTTAGCTATTATAATTATAATAATGAAGTGATGATGACAAGGATATTGACAAGCAACTTCTTTTCAAAGAAGATTTTATGGCTTTTAAAATCTTCAAAGCCACTAAACCAATTTTCCCCTAAAAACTCCTGTATTTGTTGTTCTGTGAATTCAATAGTTTTTATTTTTAAGTCATGCAACTGTAAAAGAATAGATTATAATTAGGATAGGGTTAGTTAAGGCAGGCTTTTTGGAGAAAGATTTTGATGAAATAAATAATATGTAGGTATTGTTGGAAAGGAAAAAAGAAAGTAAAAATTAAGACATAAAATAAAGAAATGAGTGCTATGTTTATGCGTGTTTGTATGATTGTGAATTATGAAATTATGAAAAAAGAAATGAATAAGGTCTGTGTCCGTGTGAGTGTGTGGGACTCAGAACTAAGCTCTTCATTAGAGATGAGTTTTCTATATAAGCGGACAAGTTAAAACCATTATTAAAAGCTATTCTGAAATGCGTATCTCAAGTGTGTATATGGCAAATGTCAATTTGCTGGTCTAGTTTTCAACAATTAATTGTTTCGTTATTATTATTAAAAATTTTACCTTTACCTTTTATGTTATCCTGGAACTGTCAATATGGACGGGAAAAAAAAACAATTCTACTTTTTCACTTTAGTTAAGTAACCTTCAGAACACAAAGAGCCATTTAAAAACAAACACTCGATTTGGCATTCATTGTTATTTATATAAATCCTGAATATCGACAAGTACAGAAAACATTCATAAATATTTAAAAGGCTCATAATGGATCAATCTAATTGCTTGGAAAATGTCATAAATATTTCTGAAATAAAATGCTTCTGTTACAAATAATACATATATTTAATATTAAGTTTAAGAGACTACTAGGTAGCATTTATTTAATAAAATTTTATATTAAGATAATTTGTTTTCTGTAAAGGTCACTTATTCGGGCTCCTTTTTTAGATCTTCCAATAACTCTGAGTTGACTGAATATAAAATCAGGTATAAAATGTACATGGTAATATCTGCCTTGTTTTTGTGGTTATTACGTGCCATTGAGTAGCCTAGACTCATAGCTACTTTATGCACAACAGCCCTAAGCCCTGCTCTATCCTGTGCCAATCTCACTGTCTCTAACACACTTACCTCCATTACCCCAGTCACTGAATCAATCCATCTCAGCGAGGGTCTTCCTCTCCTGTGCTGTCCTTCCACCCTCCCAAACATGACATCCCTCTCCAAGGACTGGTCCGTCCTTTCAACATGTCCAAAGTATGTCAGATGAAGCTTCAGAATCCTTGCCTCCAAGGAGCAGCCTGGTTTAACCCTCTCTAGGATGAACCTGTTCGTTCTCTTACCAAGCATGTAATATTGAATATACTATACAGGGTGAAGAGAGCTATGGTGGCTTAGTGGCAAGAAGCTGTGCTGCAATCCCTAAGGCATACAGTTCAAGGCCACCAGCTGCACCGTGGGAGTAGGATGGGCAATCTCCTGTGTGATTAACTGCCTCTGAAAACCTGCCTAAGGATCAGCTATGTATCAATTTAGGCTATACAGTAAACAACATACAGATTAAAACATTTAGCCATTATTTCTACTACTTTATAACAATTATTACAACGTCTGTGTGTTGAAATATGTCAATTGATACGCAATCAGTTCCTGGGACCTTGTTTTTTGCCACTTCCTTCAGAACAGCATGCACTTCCTCCTTCACCATTTCTGCTTGATCATATGTTGTTTCATTAAATTCTTTTGTGTCCACCAATTCTTCTTGGTATAGTAACTCTTTGTACTCCTTCCATATTCTTTTAATGCTTTCTGGATCATTCAATAGTCTGCATCCATAAGTGTTGAAACTCAAGGCTTGAATTTGTTCTTTAGTTCCTTCAGTTTAAGACACGCTGAGAGAATTTTGCCCTTTTGATTTTCTGACTCCAGCTCTTTCCACAAACTGCATAGTGTTTCATGTCGTTGTAGTTATGTGCCATCAAGTTCCCTGTAACTTAGAGACACTGCAAAATAGCTCTGAATTGTATCCTATCTTCACCCAGTCTCATTGTCTTTGACACACTTACACCTATTACCCTAGTCATTCTATCAATTCATCTCATTGGGAGTTTTCCTCTCCTGCATTGGCCCTCCAACTTTCTAAGCATGATGTCCTTCTCCAAGGACTGATCCCTCCTGGCAACATGGCCAAATTATGCGACATGAAACTTCAAAATCCTTGCCTCCAAGGAGCAGCTTTGTTTCCCCCTCCCCTAGTCCACTTTTCAGTGCACCTCTTGCTCAAGATTGTTGTCACACGTATAATGCCTAAACATATATTCCTTTCCGACAGTTCTTCCCCTCATCTGTTTCAATGCGGTGCTTATTATCTATCCATTCTTTCCCTTTTCCCCCCCAAGCCCCATGTCAGTCCTGAAAACCATCTTCAGAAAACTTAAGACTCACACTTCACACCATACACAAAAGCAACTCTAAGTGGATCAGGGGCCTAGAAGTAAAACTTAAAAAGAAGACTATAAAATTCATCAGAGAAAAGTTAGAAACAACTCTAGAAGCTGTGATAAACACAGCACGGCCACCCTTCCAAGCATAATGAAATAACTTATAACCAGGAGAGAATAAAATAGATAAATTAGACCTTTTAAGAATCAAACCCCTATTCACATCAAAAAAACTTCAACTGGGTAGAAGGAAATGCACAGACTGGGGAAAATAATTAGCAATGACATATCTGATAATGGAGTCAGATCCTAAATTTCTAGAATACTCCATTATCTCAACAAGAAAAAGGTTAAAAACTCTATCTTTATTTTAATATGCACTCCAAATTACTGAGAAATAATGACATTAGTTTGAAGACTATTATGTGCCTGATCTAGATCATGACCTTTGCAATTACTTGCTATGCGTCTGAAAGTTGGACATAAATAAGGATGACCAAATATGACTTGGAGAAAGTGATACCAGAGTGCCCCCTAGAGCAAAAATCATCACATACTTTGAGCATGTTGTTAGCAGAGGTCAACCCTTGGAAAAAGCCACCATACCGGGAAAGGTCAGTGAAGGAGAGAAAAGGAAGACTCTAAATGAGATGGAATGGCATAGTGATTGTCACAGATTATGAGGCTGGCACAGGATAGGATAAGGCTTAAATCTGTTATTCATAGGATCACTGTGAGTCATAGTTAATGCAAACTGGTGATCCTTTACTGAAATTCCTGTTCATATATTTTGTGAAAGTTTCTACTTTTTATTACAATTTTCCAGCTATGTATTTCAGATGCTGATCCATTATTATTTATGCTGTAGACAAAGTTCAAATTCTGTACCAGTCATGTTCTTTGCATAATATATGAAGCTGGAGATTATGTGATAGAATTTTATACAATCAATGTTTTGTTTATTGTAAATTTTTTTCTAAAAATCACAAATGTTAACTTTACACATGACCTTACCTGATTAATTACACAGGAAGCGGAATTCACTACATCTGTGGAAAGAGACACTAGAGATTTCAATATCAACAATCCAAACAAGGCCAAGGGCTGACTGTGGAATAGACCATCAACTACTCATATACAAGTTAAGAACAAAACTGAAAATACTTAAAACTAGTCTATGAAAATGAAAATATTATCTTGAGTCTATCCCAGCTGAATTTCAAGTTTGAATTGAAAAATCATCTCAAGAGTAGAATTGAAGTGTTGAACACTAATGATTTTGGGAGGACATTAAAGACATCACCCATGAAAAAAAGCAAATAGTCATTAGAAAGACATGGGAGAACTAACTCAGCCCCATAAGGACAAATACTATATAAGACCATTATTGGAGAAATAGATAACTAATAAAATGTGTATGAGGATCCAAGGGGGGAAGGGTAGCAGAAGAGTGAGGATGAGTGAGAGGAAGGACAATCATAGGGTCTCACATTTTGATAGGTTAAGGAAATGGGAAAGATCCAGTGTAGAAAAACAACTTTGTAAAAGTTTTACAAAAGAATTTTTTTAAAAAATTAAAAAGATTAATATTAAAAAAAGAAAGAGGAGAGAACAAAAAGACCAAAATAGATGCTAGAAGAGAATCTGAAAATTGCACTGGAATGAAAAGAAGCCTAAGCAAGGTGAAGCAATGCTTAAGTAAGAGAGAGGAAAAGATTTTAAAGGAGCACTAGAGAAGAAAACACTAAGTATTATAACGAAATATGCAATGAGTTTGAGTTAGAAAATCAAAATGGAAGAATATGATCAATACTTTTCAAAATGAAAGTACTCAAAACCAAATTCAAGCTTCTAGTTAGTTGCAAAGCTGTGAATTATTTTGGGTAAAAATTTAAATGGTTTAGGAAATACCAAAAGACGGAAAAGGAGCTAGACAGAGCATTACACTGAGTTAAATAACCTAGTCACACAAGGACAAATACTGTGTGACTCCACTATTGTGAAAATAGGAGGATAGCTGGATAAAATATGTATGTTTAAAAGGAAGAGGAGGGAAGAACAAGGAAATAAAGGGGAAGAAGAAAAATCACTAGGAAAGTTAGTGGGCAGATGTTCTGGGTAAAGGAATAGAAATGATGCATCCGAGACTTGACGAGATGGGATGATAAAAGACACCAATCAGTAGTAATTCATTATATAAAGCAATTTATTCAATAATTGTATAAAACACAATGTACATTAATTAAATACCATGCATACAAATTATTGCATTTAAGGGAAAAATGATGGAAGGAATACACAGAGTTATTGCACAAAATAATAATTGGTTGACACTGAACCATTTCTGTAAACATATATTCAAGAACCAATGAGACCAAAGGATGAAATTCAAGTTACACTGAAGGCTTTGGCACAAATTAGGCCTCAGGAATTGATGGATTATGAATTGAGCTGTATTGGGAAATAAAGACAGTCTTGGGCATGCTCACCAGCCTTTACTAATAAATTTGGAAACAACCACCTGTCCAAAAGAGTGACTGATTGCTACCATTCTGAAAATAAGACCTGCCAGAATGTGGAAATTATTGAACAATATCATTATCATCATGTGTAAGTATACTCTTGCTGTAGATTACTACAAAATGGCTGGAATAGCATACAGACAGGGAACTGCCAGAAATTCAAGTGGGATTCAAAATAGGCTATGGCATGAGAGCGATCACGGCTGATGTTAGATGGATCTTGGTTGAAAGCAGATAATCACAGAAGGATCACATTTGTGTTTTATTGAATGTGCAAAGTCATTTGACTGTGTGGATGATAACAAATTATGGCTAATATTGAGAAGAATGGGAATCCAAGAACATTTAACTGTGCTTGTGTGAAACCTATGCACAGACTAAGTTTCAGATGTCTAAACAGAACACCACGGTTTAAAATTAGAAATAGAGTTTGTCAAGTTTGCATCTTCCCCCCCCCATACCTATTCAATCTCTATGCTGAGCAAATAATTTCAAAAGTTTGACTCTATGAAGAAGGATGTAAAGGAAGACTCACCTATGCTAGGCATCTGGCACCATCTTGTTTACTGAAAGTGAATAAGACTTGACATTACTTATTGAATTATATCAAAGACTACAGATTTCAAGATGTATTTCATCTCAACATCAAGAAAACAAAAAAAAAAATCTTCACCCTTGGACCAATAGGCAACATCATGATATAAGTGAAGAAATGGAAATTGTTAACAATATAGTTGTATTCAGATTCATAATCCACACTCATGGTAGCAGTACTCAAGAAATCTAAAGGCATGGTGTGTTGTGTTGTGAAAAATCTGCTGCCAAGGACCTTTCCAAAGTTGCTTAAGAGCAATGGTGGATGTCTATTTAAAGACTAAGGTATGTGTGATCCAAGCACACATTTGTCTTTAAAACTAGAAGTATTTTCAGTTGCTTCCTTAGCATCTGTACATTGAAAGATGAATAAGACTTTGGAGGAACTCATACCTTTGAATTGCAGTGCTGGCGAAGTACACGGACTATACCATGGATTAACAAAAGAATGAAGATCTCTTTCTGGAAGGAAGTGTAACCTGAGTGCTCCCTAGAGGCAAGGATAGTGAAACTTCATCTCACATTCTTTGGACATGTTGCCAAGA
>NW_006399833.1:13514877-13532221 GCF_000299155.1 Elephantulus edwardii
GCCTCTGACACACCCATCCCGATTACCCCAGTCACTGAATCAATCCACCTCATAGAGGGTCTTCCCCTCCTGCGCTGTCCCTCTACCCTACCAAGTATGATGAAATGATAGTGTGAACTAATGACTTTGATGTGTGCTTCTGTTAATTGTACCAGTTTCATAAACTGAATATCCTGTTCCTGTGACAATTATCCTAGAGTTTACCCTCTAGCTTTACGTTGTTCTATGTCCAGTGTGACAATTTCCCTCACATTATTTTTACTGTGGTGGTGTTATGTGCATTGTATTTGATCCTCTAGTGAATTTTCAGATGCTGTAAATCATATGGGAGGTGACTGCCCATCTTTCTCCCATGAGCAGCTGACATGCCTTTGGGTTTGTGGCAACTACACTTTACCAGTAGACCACCAGAGCTTTCTAACAGTATTGGACATTTCGGTGGAGACTTGTTTCATGTGACTTTTTAAGTTATTTTATCATGTTAATGTTTTAGGATGAAATTTGTTGATTAATTTTTGTCAGGGCTAGTTCTGGGAAACAGTAGCTATAGATATAATTAACAGCATGATAGTTTAAAACCACAAGTTGCTTGAGGGCTTGAAGTATGTCTATTGCAATGGAGGAACTTAATTTTTAAATTTCCTTTTCTTTGATTAATTTGAAACTTCAAGTACATTTTGTTTTCTACCAAACACAAATTCATTACTTGTCTAGGCTTAAAAATCACATTTACTATTGCTTTGCATAATATATTCTTCTTCTGCATTGTGCACATCGACTGTGTGTGCCATTTCTAACACATAATCACATCATCAATCTAGTCATAGTAAAAAGATTGATTTCCTTCTAATGATTTGTTCTAAGCACTGATATATGTTTGTAATGTATCTCTTTGCAGATTTGTATGCTGCCATCAAGACTTATAGTATTAGCTGTATAAATAATTGGTAATTAAATTGAAATTATTTATATGTAAATAGCTTTGCTAAGTTTATATGTTTAGATGGAAACACATGTTTAAATTAAATTAAGACACAAATAAAATTTAAAGTGAAGGCTTACCAGAGAGAAAGAGTTATTTGGGAATGCAGAAGCAAATACCATAACCAGAGCAAAAAAGAAACAAAGAAACTGAAAGAAGCTATGTTGCAAATTTAATTCTTTACTATAATATAGCAAAATAGAAAAGCTATTTTCTGTGTAAGAGTAAATAAAATGGACACTATTAAGTGACATTTTAAGTTAAAGTATAGAGGATTTAATAAGAAATTGTTTCTCTACAGTCCAGAAGAAATAAGTAAAATTGATTGCTTGAGATCAGCATTAGATGCCCAATAAAATCATAGTATTTTTACTACAGTCTAGGCTTGTAATTTTGATCAGGTACAGAAAATTCTGAAACTTTTCACAGTAACAAATTTAGAATGATTAGGGGAATTATTTTAGCTATAGAAATTTTATTTGTATATTATTTGGAAAAAAATGAAATTTACAAAAAAATTAGAAGATATTTAATTGCACCATCAAATGTTCTTAGAATGTAAGTCCTGTTAAATAATGCCACAGAACAATTGATTTTGGATTTGAAAAACTGGAAGTCATTTTCTTGGAAGGCTAAATTCCTCTTTTTCCACATTTTTGTTTCTTCTCCTCTGTACTCTGGGAGACACACTAAGTTGTCCACTTTGGTTGATGTGAAAGAAAGCAATCTCTGGCCAAGTTTGAACTCCAAAAATAATTTCTTATAATCCTTTCAAGCGGTTCTCCCACTTGTCTCATATAGTTTCCGTTTCCTCACATGCATGAACTAGTATTCATTTACAATCTCAAGCTTCAACATCTGGAGATGTCTGGGAATTTCTTTTACAGCACTCTTCCTTGCAAATTTTTGTCCTGTATTCCTCCTATATTTCCATCTTCAACTCACTCAACTAAGGAAGATCTTTGGCTTCTGCATGAAGTTGTTTGTGCTGTGAAGTGCGAGCTTTCTCTGAGAAGTGATTTGGAATAAGAGTAAAGCTAACTAGTTTTTCTCGCAATCTCTTTGTTATCTATCTTGAAAAAGCATCAGTTTTTGCATGAATCCCAGAACACTTGATTGTGTTTGCAATACTAAGACCAGGAGGAAGTTGTCAGAAAAGAGAAAAGAAACACTCTATGGCTCAAAATCAGGAAGGGTGATTGCCAGGGATGTGTCCTATCTCTATAGCTTTTCAATCTATACGCAGAAGAGATCATCTGAGAAGCTGGGCTCTATGAGGAGAAATCTGGCATCAGGATTGGAGAAAGACTCATGAACAAACTGCATTATGCAGATGACACAACCCTGTTTGCTGAAACTGAGGAGTATCTGAAGCACTTGTTGTAGAAGGTGAAGGACGTCAGCCTTCAATATGGATTGAAGCTCAACATCAAGAAGACAAATATTCTCACCACTAAGGCAATTGTCAGCATCATTATAGATGGCGAAGAGATTGAGATTATTAACAGCTTCAGCTTGCTTGGTTCAACAATCAACACTCTTGATAACAGGAGGCAGGAAATCAAAAGATGAATTGCACTGGGCACAGCTGCTGTCAGGAACCTCTTCAGAGTACTGAAAAGCAATGATGTCAGTCTAGAGACTAAGGGACACCCAATCCAGGCCACAGTCTTTGCAATTACTTGCTATGGATCATAGAGGTGGACTAAGGATAATCTAAAAAGAAATGATGCCTTTGATTTGTAGTGCCATAGAAGAATATTGAATATACCATGGATTGCTAAGAAAACAAACATGTCTGTCCTGGAGAGGGTGAATCTAGCCTGCTCCTTGGCGGCAAGGGTTTTGAAGCTCTGTCTGACATAGTTTGAGCATGTTGCAAGGAGGGACTAGTCCTTGGAGAGGGACAGCATCCTCTTATGGGTGGAGGAAAAGCACAGGAGAAGAATACATTGGATGAGATGGGTTGGCTGAGTGACTGGGATAATGTGGGTAGGTGTGTTTGAGATAATGGAATTGGCTCAAGGTAGAGCAGAGTCAGAGCTGTTGTACATATTGTCACTATAAGCTGCAGGTGACTCGACAGCACAGAATAACAATATGTCTATTTTCACGAGTCTGGTCATGTAGATGTATGTATGTATGTATGTATGTATGTATGTATTTTATATCTATCCAGTGTGTGTTTTACCTTCGCATTCACATCTGTGGGCTGCTAACCAGAAAGAAAGCCACAGGAGAAAATTGAGCCAAGTAAGGAGATTAGTTACTCATAGTCAAAATTCCATGAACGGTGGGTGTCAGTGAACCTAGAAAGAAAAGGGAAAGCAATAACAGAAAGTTGGCTTATTTATTGTTTGGTGCTAAATTCAGTAAATTATAGGTGTAAAAAAAAGTTACATTCCTAAAAAAAGAATTTGGTTATTTGTAGCAATGAAAAAAAGGTTTCAATTCACACAGTGGAGGAATAAAGAAAGAAACATAGTACAGCTGACACAGTTAACCATAGAACTCTTTATTTTGTCATATAGCATATGAAACTTATCCTAATTCACTATCTATTCAAATAAAGGGTATTTTTAAAAAGAAAACAAGACTGTCACAATATTTTACCCTTCCAAGCGATACACCAGTACATTCTGTTAATATTACTGATTAACTGTTTAAACATATTTCTACAATAAAATGATAAGCTGATTTTCCTTTACTATTTATACATTTTAATATAAAAATGTCAACCGTACAAAAATGTTAAAGCAGTTGTACAATGAATGTTAATATTTTATCACCTCAATTAAAATTTAAATTTTATTACCTTAGATTTTAGGGAGCTCTTATTACATAATGGTAAAAAAATTACACTGCCAACTCAAAGCCTTGCTGTTTGAATCCATTAACTGGTCCTCATGAGAAAGATGAACAATCTTCTCCTGTGCAATTTACAGTCTCTGTAAACCCACTGAAATCTCAGCTATGAATCATTTCTGATTCAATCACACTTAAGAACCCCACTTTAGACTTAATTACATATCCATTCTTCTATCCATCATTCTATATATCTACAATTTGTCTTGTATATTGAATATTTTAAGGCTAAGTTGCATACATCACCATATTTTCTGTTAAACATTTCAATCAACATATCATTAATTAATTTAAATGTTTGAGTTTTTGTTACAAGATAAAGTGTACCATTCTATGCACTAGGAAATGTATATGGGTCTCTATTGCAGACATTTGTAAAGATACAGAAAAACACCACAACGTCCCACATTTTCTTGTTGCTTCTCAGTGCCATCTCACCAATACCCTACTAGAAGCAATATGTCTATAATTACTATTCACTGTTTATTTTGCTTGCCTTTTCTAGAACTTTGAAGGAATGGAAAGATAAATTTTCTTCTCTTTTGTAAGAAGCTTCTTGCTCAGCTTGATGCTCTTAAGAATCATCCATATTGCACAGAGGAGAAATCCCAACCTGTCTGCATTAGACCTGACAGGGCAGGCACATAGAAATACTTGTGACTAACCCTGTTCCCTTCACCCCAGATAGTGCAACAGTCAGTGAATCCTGGTCTCCAGCTGTACTGTGTACCACTGAGGACAACTTTAGTAGAGGTGAGCTGCACACAAGGGAGAATCCTCCCAGACTTCATGAGACCCGAGAGGGTGGGTGCACCTCAGACCTTCCCTAAAACCCCTCAATCCACCATAGAAAGGGCAGCATTTGGGAGAATTCTCTCATAAGCTGTAGTGATGACCATCAAGGACAATTACAGACTGAAGGAGAGGTAGAACTCACACAGGAGTGATGCCCACTAGGCTTGCAAGACCTGAGAGGGCGGGCATATGGAGGAACCAAAAGATGTCCCTTGCTCCCCATAGAGAGGGCATCAGTCAGGGGAACCTGGTCACCAGCCACTATGCCAACATGAAGGACCAATAGACTGTTGGAGAGGTGAACCATGCTCAGCTGAGATTCCTGCAGGGCTGCTCTGCAAACCAAAGAGAACTTGAAGGACTTTAGGAAAGGTGTGCTTTCGCACTGCACAGGACCAGAAAGAACTTCTGACAGAACAAGTTGCCCTACCCCATGAAGTGGTGATTTTAAGTTTACAGCTAAAAAATAGCATCGCGTAAAGATAAAGGACTGTCATCAGCCTACATATACACAATAGAAATGGCCTGACACATACCAACAAAACCTTTACATAATGTTGAGAAAGTAGCAGATAGATTCAAACATTGTGAAAAAAAACAAAACAAGTCTAAAATGAAGATCTTATTGTAAACCCAATGAATACTCCAGAGACAGGGAGGTAGGGAAATATATTGGCATGGAGTTATATGAACAATTACTTAAGAAATTGCAAATGAGGGAATAAAGAATTGAAGGTATAAATAAAGCAAATACCCCAGAAACAGGGAGCCAGAAGATATATATCAGTGTGGAGTCACATTAACCAATACTGAAGAAATTGAAAATAATGGAAGAAAGAATTGAAACTATAGATAAAGAGGTACAAGAATTTAAAAAATCATCATAACACAGAGACAGTACAACCAACAGAGTACTGGAAATATAAGAACTGCATGATAATGCAAACCATATTATCAAGTGTGAAAGGACAAAAGTGTCCAACCTGCTGGAGGGACAAAAAAGCAAAACAGAAGAGATGAACAGAGAGTAAGCTCTCCTGCGCTGTCCCTCAACCCTTCTGAGCATGATGTCCTTCTCCAAGGACTGGTCCCTCCTGGCAATATGCCCAAAGAAAAAAATTAAAAGTAAAAGTTCCTCTAAACAAATGAAGATAAAACATATCAAAGCCTCTGAGATAGAGGTAAGGCAATCTTCAGAGGGTAGTTCATAGTAGCAGACAAACACATAAAATGAGAAAGCAGCAAAATAAATGGCATATCTCAAGACTATCATCAAACAGGGAAAAAAAGCCAAGGAAATCTCACTGAATATGAAAGAAAGGAAATTATAAGGACAAATGGGTGAGATCAGTGGGATATAATACAGAAAAAACAAACTATCAAGACCATGAGCTGGCTCTTTGAAAGAGTCAATAAAACAGACAAACCATTGGCAAGTGTAACGAAAGAAAACAGAAGACACAAATAACTCAAGAAATGAAAGCGATGACATCACAACTGAACCAGCTGAAATGAAATCAGTAATAACAGAATATCATGAAAACGCTACTCTGTTGAATTTGAAAACCTAGTGGAAATGGACAAATTCTTAGACATACAAACTCTACCCAATTTGACACAGATAGACGTAGAACACTTGACAGACCCATCAAAAAGAAAGAAATTGAGCAGGTCTCAAAAACACTCTTCCCAAAAAATGTCCTGGGTCAGAAGAATTAATGGCTGATTTCTACCAAACATTCAGAGATGAGCTATCACCAGTTCTACTTATTCAAAACAATAGAGTATGAAGGAGCAGTTCCAGAGGAATTCCATGAAGCAAGCATAACCCTAATAATCAAAACCCGGAAAAGATATAACCCAAAGTAGAACTATAGATCAACATTTCTCATTAACATAGATGCAAAAATCCTTAACAAAATATAAAGCAACATCTCTCATTAACATAGATGCAAAAATCCTTAACAAAATCCTGACCGATTGAATGTGTGTGTGTGTGTGTGTGTAAATATAATTCATCATGACCAAATGTGATACATAACAAGTATGTAAGGATGGTTCAATATAACAAAAACAATCAATATAATTAATTAACAAAGCAAGAACAAGGACCACAATGATTGATATAGAAAATGCCTTTGATAAAATCCAATACCTTTTCCTGATAAAAACACTCAATAAAATTGGAATAGTGGGACTAAAAATTGGAATAGTAGGCAGTAATAAGATTCCAAATTGTCAAAGGGGTGGTAAAACTGTTATTACAATATGATAGTGTACCCAGGAAACAATACTCAATGTTAGATAAGTAGACCAATTTAGTAGAGTGAGAGGATATAAGAACAATATACAAAAATCAATGAGATTTTTCTACAGGAGCAAAAACAATATGAAAAAGGAAACTGAGAAATCAATACCATTTATAATAGCCAACCACAAATTAATATACATGGAAATAAATGTAACTAAATCTATAAAAAACAGTCATAAGGAAAACTATAAAATACTACGAGAAGCAATAAGAGATCTAAATAAATGGAAAAATATTCCCTGTGCTTGGATAGTAAGAGTCAACATAGTCAAAATTATAATCCTACCAAAAGCAATCTACCTGTTTAACACAATCTCAATACAGATACTAAATTAATGTTTTGAAAACATAGAAAATGAAATTGCCAGGTTTATTTGGAATGAAAATTGACCCCAAATAAGCAAAGCTCTTCTGAAAAACAAAAATGAAATGGAAGCTATAACATTCCTTGATTTCAAAACCTATTACATAGCTTTAGTAACCAAAGCAGCATTGTATTGGTACAGTGAGAGACCAAAGGACTAAGGAAACAAAATTGAGAACCCAGAAATTAACCCATTTACTCTACAAACTGTTTTATAAATGAACAGAAATTATGTCAATCATAGAACAGATTTCAGGTCTTTTGTGCAAAGCTTACTCTGAGTCATATTTGACTCGACAACATTTAACCACTGCTAAATGAGATGAGTGCTGTTATAACTGGAGGAACATTCTTCCACTTTGCACATCACTCTTTGTCAATGTGCTATATGAGGTAACCTATGTTTGCTATGATACTGAACCTTGTGCCATGGAGATATCAAATACCATATTCGTTTCCCATTGTGGACAGTGTTTGATGGAGATCCCAGTTGTAAAACAGGTTTGGAAGCAGGAGTGGCATCCACGTCCTAAACCACATTCCTCTGAAAGATCTGTGAACTTGGAGAAACATTGATAGCTATGGAAAGGCGTTAGGTCTTTTGTTCACAGAGTTGCTATGAGTCGACCTCAACTCTCCGGCAATCAACAACAACAACCTACAATATTGTCCAGCTGAAAAAGGATGATAGGAAAAAAATTTAATTGATACCTTTGAGCTGTGGTGTCGGAGAAGAGCACTGAAAATTCCATGGATGGCCAAGAAAAAAGATGTCTTGGAGAGGGTGCAGCCAGAGTGTTCTTTGAAGGCAAGAATGATGAGGCTTTGCCTCACATACTTTGAGCATGTTGCTAGGAGGTGCTATTCCTTGAAGAAAGACATGATACAGGGAAAGGTGGAGGGTCAGAGAGGGAGAGGAAGACCCTCAACCAAGTAGACTGACATAGTGATTGCAACAATGGGCTCTTGTGTGTCAGAAAATATGAGAATGGCACAGAATAGAACAGGATTCAGATCTATTGTACACAAGGTTTCTAAGTCATACTCAATTCAATGGCACCTACCAACACAAGGTCTCTAAGTCATACTCAATTCAATTGCACCTACCAACAAAAACCTATGGCAAATTGGTATTTGACAAGGAACCAAAGCCTATCAAATGGGGAAATGATAACCTCTTCAACAAATGGTGCTGGCAAAACTGGACATCTAACTGCAGTGGCAAGAAGCTGCACTACAATCCCAAAGGAACGTGGTTCGAAGCCACTAGCTGCTCTGAGGAAGAAGGATGGCCAATCCCATCTCGTGGGATTAATTGCCTCTGAAAACCTGGAGTGTAGGCTATGGGTCATTTCGGACTTGACAGTACACCACAACAACAATTGCAGAAAGCTAAAGCAGCAGGTTCCACATCTCTCATTGTATACAAAATCCAATTCTAGACTGACTAAACACCTAAGAATAAAGACCCAAACCAGAAAGATCATAAGAGACAAACTGCACTACAATCTGGAAGGCACACAGTTCTAATCCACCATCTGCTCTATGGGAGAAAGTTGGGAAACCTCTCCTGTGATAAAAAGATGCGGAAAACCCACTGGAGGTTCAGCTTTGGGTCGGTTCTGACTCAATGACAACACAACAGCCTATGGCATAAACAGACTTGCAAATATAGCTAGAAATACACAACCAGGAAAGGAATAAGGTGAAATGAAAACCTACAGACTGTGAAAAAAACATTTGGCAATGACACCTCAGACAAGGGTCTCATAATGAAAGTTTACAGACCATTTCAGGGCCTCCATAAGAAAAAGATTGATAACCCAATCACAAAATGGGCAAAAGACTCTTTAAAAAGAAAGACATTTGCCAACAGAAACATTAAGAAATGTTTAAAGTCACTGGCAAGAAGAGAGATATAAATTAAAACAAAAATGAGATATCATTTCATTCCAGTAGCAGTTTAAGAAGACAGTGAGAAATGGATGCTGGAGAGGTTGTGGAGAGATTGGAATTGTCATACACCATTGGTGAGATTATAAAATGGTATAACCACTCTGGAAGTCAATTTGGTGTTTCCTCAAAAAGCTGAACCTCAAGATCCCATATGATCCAGCTATTCTATTACTAGGGATATTGTTGTGATATTTTTAGGTACCACTGGGCCACGTGTGACTCATAGCAACCCTGTCCTATCCTGTGCCATCTTCACACTTCCTGACATACTAAGTCTATTGTGGCAGTCATTACATGAATCCTCCTTGTTGAGTGTGTTTGCCTCTCCTTTGCTGCCCCTCCACCCTTCCAGCATCATGTCCCTCTCCAAGGAATAGCACCTCCCAGCAATATACTTGAAGGAACATAGAACCAAGATACAAATGGAGATATGCACACCTATGTTTATGTTGTTGCTTTTGTTGTGTACTGTAGAGTTGGAACCAAAACATAGCTGTTCCTTTGGCAGGCTTTCAGAGACAAGTAATTGCATGGGAGGAGACTGGCCCTCCTTCTCCAAGGGAGAATCTGGTGTATTCAAACCTTTAGGATTTCAGTGCAGCGTCTTGCTACTAAACCACCAGAGCTCCCCTAATGTTGTTAATGTGCATAGCAACATTATTCATGATAGCAAAAAAATGTAAACAGTTCAAATCCAATCAGCAAATGAATGGAGAATTGTGATACATCTACGTATTGAGTACCATGCAGCAATAAGGAGCAATGATTCCGTAAAATACTATATAAATGGGAGAATCTAGAGAGCATTATGCTGAGCAACTAACTCAGTCTTATAAGAGCCAATACTGCATAAGATCATTATTGTAAAAATAGAAGGATACTTAGTTAGAAGTGTATAAAAGTCCAAAAGGAGAAGGGGAAGGGGAAAGGGACAGGAAATAAGGAGGGGTAGAAATACCTAGGATAGTTGAGTTCTGTGGGCATGGAGAGGTAGGTAAAGGAATGTTAAAAGTTTAACGTGGACTTGGAAAGATGTAGTAATAGTTGGCATAATTTAATGGTGGTAATTTTTTTCTAGAACACAATGTATATAAATAATTGCACGAAACATATGAATAAAGGAATGCATGAAGTACATTACACATGAATGAAACACAATATATACAAATCGTGTATGCAAACCAAAACAAAACAATATCATCTACCAAAACATCATAACAGAAAAAGAATGACCATACATTTGCATATGTTAACAGTTTATTATCATGTTATATTAGCATATTATAATAGCAGCATTGGAAGCTGGAGTGGCATTCACTTTCTAAACAACACACCTCTGGAAACTCTATGAATTTAGAAAAACAACAATATTTTAGAACAGGGTTCAAGTCTTTTGTTCAAATGGTCACAGTGAGTCATGCTTAACACAATGACACTTAACAGCAACAACAACAACAATGATTATTTCAGGGCAATAAGTTCAAGAGTTGATAATGTTTATTGTTGAATGACATTGTTTGTATGAGCATTCTTAATTATATTCTTTTTCTGTTGCTAGAAACATGGCCTTTGGCTATTAAATATCTGGGAAGCACTGTGAAAAGTAATTTTAATCTTTATATTTTTAATTTCTGCAAAATAAAAAAAATTTCCATGTCATAATCAATTCAGATTTTTGGTTTTCTCTTTATAGAGAAATATAGAAGTTTTGGAACTGGTCACTTAAAATTTGTAGGGTAATGCAATTATATAATAACTTTTCTATTCAAATATAATTCCGTATAATTGTTGTCTTTTGGAAAGAAAAAAAATACTTATTTCTTAGAAAAATGTACTATAAAATTTGAAAAAAATACTATTTATTATACCATTACAAATGAAATGTTTCCAGCTTGGTGGTTTTGCCAGGTGCCATCAAGGTGACTACAGCTCATAGAGACACAATGAACAGCAGATCTAAACTACTGTTCACCATTCTTATAATCCCTAATAAGCTCCAATCCATTGTGATAGTCAAGGTGTCCATCCATTTTTTAAAGTCTTTCTCTCTTTCTCTTACTCTCCACTTTCCCCAGAGTGATGTCTTTTACAAAGGACTGAACCTTCCTTACAACATGCCTAACATATGTGAAATGAATTTTGAACATTCTTGCCTCTGAAGAGCACCCTTGTTGCACTTCCTCTAGCACAGTCTTTTTTTTTGCCATTTAATTTTTTTTAATAATTTTAATGAACATTTACAGAGATTCTTTATTCTTTTGATCATGCATGGAATATTTAGCACTCTTCTCAAATATTACAATCCAAAGGCAACATTCTGTCATCCTTATTCATTGTCCAACTTTCATATGGAGAGGTAACAATTGAAAATATCATTACTTGGATCAAGTATGCCTTAGTCTTTAAACCAACATCCTTGCTCTTTAGCACTCAGGAGGGGTCCTTGATAGTAGATGTTCCATATATAACACGTCTTTTAGTTTATTGACTAGTGTTACGTTGGACGTTTCCAGCTTAGGTGAATAAAAAGTTATATGATGCAATTTACAAGGGTAATGAAGGAGAAAGAGAATATTAGACTATTATGATTCTATTTTAAAATTTTGGGTATGTTGGTTTGAAAGATTTTTGAGAGATTAGAACAAGACGTAAATAATTATGGTAAAGATCCATACAATTGTGTCTAAATCATTGATTATTTGAGACATGATTTTGTTGAGTTTTGGAGTTTAAAAAATGGTGGCTATTTTCCTAAGACTTTTTCTGGTGAGGTACAAGAAAAAGATATAATGGTTTGAGAAGTAGATTTTTTTTTAGGAAAGAAATTTTTTAAAACTAAATATGATCTAGATATATGTGTTTGTAAACCAAAAGGAAGGGATTCACATAGCCAACACAACACTCAGTCATTAAGTTAAAAAAAATTTTGTACATATAGAAGTTAATTGTGTATTTTTTTTTCTCTTCAGGACTAGAAAATAGCCACAATTATGAGTATAACACAGAATCAGGCAATGCTTAGTTCTATTACAAAAGGTAAGAGAAGGAGCCCATTTAAAGGCACAAATCAGCAAGAAAACAGAAGGCAAACACAAAGCACTAATTAATTCACCTTATCTGAAAAACGTATACAAATGTGTTTTTTAATTAGTGTTTGAGTGAAGCAACTGATTTTTTTTTTTTTTACACCGATGTTAGTAATCGAAACAACTCAACTGCTGAGGTTGTAAACCTTCAAGTGGGAACCAATCCATACCTGACCCTCTGGTTGGTATTCAGAGGCAGTTCATTGCAGGGGAGGAGACTGTCCATTCTTCTCCCATTCAACTCAAATTGCAGGGAATCAACATACATATATAGTTACAGAAAAGGGGAGAAAAGAGAGACGAAAGAATCTTTATGTGAGTGACTTTCGGATTCCCTGAGTGTAGATAACTTATTTTTTTCATTACACAGACCTTTGAATTGGAGGAGGAGCGACAATACAGTAACTATAACTGCTTGTGTAATTGGATGGTAACTGTTACTTTGTGAGTATATATAAAAATTGGGGAGCATAGATGTTAAAATTTTAATTGCTTGTTGTAGTTCAGTAAACACTTTATGAAGAGAGTGAAATGCTGCCTCTGTTTTGGTTTAAGTAGACTCTGAATTTCAATATAATAATCATATTTTAGTAAGATGAAAACTCATGACTGCTTACCTCAATCCTAAGCAGCACATTACTTATATTTTCATATTTTCAATTTCTAATTGTTGGGGTTTTATTTTTCTTTTATTGTAGCTAATTGTTTTCCTGCTTTGTCTTAAGAAGTTATCACATTATTTTCCCTAAAGTGAGATTAGTATTAACTATTGGGCTATCATTACATACACAATACTTTAAAATGTTATCTCAAATGATTTATTTAATGAGTTTTATATGATGCTACTCGTCATCTCCATTAGTCCCCTAATTAATGTTTACATCTTTCACTTCCATTAGCAAGCACTTCTAAGTAGTACCACAGTAATGGGATCATTGAAAATACTATTTTATATTTAGGTATAAAACATGCTAACGATTGGCATTGTTTTGTTGGTAAATAGTGACTGTTGAAAGAGAAGAAAATGTCTGCATTATTTTTTTAATTGAGTACCAATGAGTCAGAATGGACCAATAGCTGACCATCCAGCGGGTTTCTCAGAGGCAGTTTAATCACATGGGAGGAGACAGCTCCTATTTCTCTAATGAAGCAGCTGGTGGATTTAAACCACGTGCCTTTGTGATTGTAGCACAGATTCTTACCACTAGGCCACCAGTGCTAATAGTTGCTAATAGTCATAGTTGAGTGTTAAATGGCATGAACGTGCTGATGCCTCCATGTTGTATTTCATTGCACAGAACAAGGACTATAGAATACGTTTATTCAGTCTCCAAAATAATTGTTTCTAGGTTATCAATGCAGCATAAAAATATCAGAAATTTTTAAATTATAATTTAAGAACCTAAGTAAGAAAAGGAACAGAAAATAGAAATAAAAGACAAATAGCAATGTGCATGACAGTTTTTAAAATGAAAATGACTATTTAGGTATTTTTAAGTTTTGGGGTCTAGTCATGTAATCTGAGGCAGGAATTAGAATATATTGACAATCTATATTATCAAGAAAGTTTGTGGATTACCTCTTGAAACGATAATATTTACTTTAGGAACATAGATTTAGAAGCAATTTAATCCCCATATGACCCTGTGGTCATATCTGCCTGGAAGAAAAGGTGGATGATAGCTAGCAGAAAGGCTAATGAAACTTCATTGCACATCCTTTCGGGGTGTTGTTAGGAGAGACTAGTCTTTACAAAAGAATATCATGATTCAAAAGGTGTAAGATCAGTGAAGGAGGGGAAGAGGATGGATTGTGAGAGTGACTGTAACAGTGAGTTCAAGTGTGGCAGAGATGATGAGGATGGCACAAGATAGGGCAGAACTCAGATCCATCATTTATAGGGTCATTATGAGGCGATGATTCACAGTCAATGAGATGGCATCTGACAATACCATTGTATTAGGTAGCTCTGGTGGCTTAATGTTAAACAATTGCTCCGCCAACCCCAAAACAGATGCTTGAAATCCACCAGGTGCTTTCTGAGAGGAAGAATAGGCCAGACCATCCCATATGATTTGCAGCCTCCAAAAACCTGTTGGATGGGTTAGCTATGAGTTGGTTCCAACTTGACGGCTCACAACAACAGCATTATAGAAGTGATGAGCGAAAGAAAATGTCATCCATCAGAAGCATCTACATTAACTATTGGCTAGTTGACCTAAACAGGTCCTACAGAATGTGAATATGAAATATATTTCAGAACCCAGTAGAAGCAGAAAGATTGAAGATACACTGAGTTAAAAAAAAAAGTAATAATGGAAATTTTCTTGTGTCAGAAAGTTTGTTGTTGTTTCTTGCGTAATATCTCAAGTTATGAACCATAAGATTCCCTTTACTATTCTTGAGCTTCAATTTGTATATGTATGGAACCTTATGGTAAACCTTCATCACTTTATATATTCATACTTTTGGTCTTTGATAGCTTGAAAAACTGACTACAGCCTTGGTGTTGATTCTAACATGCCAAGTAGACTTAATGAAAATCTGATGCATTATAAATGAATAGTTTCTTATTTTTCTGGTTGACACTAGCTGCCGTCAAGTTGACTTTGCCTCATGGCCACCATATGGGTTCAACAAAACAAAATATCTAGTCCTGCATCACCTTCACCTTGCCAACATGCTCAAGTCCATCATGGTTATTCTGCCAGTCTGTGTCACTAAGGGTCTCTTCCATCTTCCTTAACTACCCTGGGCCAAACATAATGTCCCTATTCAGTTATTGATTCCTTCTGATTAATTAAAAGCAACTATATCAAACAACATTCCACTATTATCCATAGTTTTCATTGATTAGTTTTTGGAAGTTGATCATCAGGATGATTTCCTAATTTGTCTTAATCTGGATACACTGATAAAGCCTTTCAATCTTTTGGAGACTCTGCTGGTATTAAGAATACTAATGGCATGTTATTGTTGTTATGTGCTGTCAAGTCACCCGTGACCCATAGTGACCCTATGTGCAGCAGCTCTGAAGCCTGACCTGTCCTGAGCCAGTCTCACTGATGCCAACACATCAAGCCCTATTGCCTCACTTACTGTGTCAATCCATCTTATCCCGGGTCTTCCTCTCTTGCACTATCCCTCAACCCTTCCAAGCATGATGTCCTTCTCAAAGGATCGATCTCTCCTGGCCACATGCCCAAAGTATGTGAGAAGGGGCTTCAAACTCCTAGCCTCTGAGGAGAAACTTGGTTTCACTCTCTCTAAGACATACCTGTTTGTTTTCTTGACAATTCATGATATGTTAAACACTTTTCTCCAGCACCACAGTTTGAAGACATTGATTCTTCTTCTCTCATCCTTAGTCATTGTCCAGCTTTCTGGTGCATAGCAAGTAATTGCAAAGACCATGGCATGGTTTAGGCACATCTTGGTCTCTAGATAGATATAATTGCTTCTCAGTACTCTGGAGAGTTCCCTGACAGCAGATTTTACCAATGCAATTCATTTTTTTTTTTATTTCCTGACTGCTGACATTAAGAGTGTTGATTGTGGAGCCAAACAAGCTGTTCACTGTCAACAACCTCAATCTCATCTTCATCAGTCATGGTGCTGCCAGTTGCCCTACTGGTGAGAATCTTTGTCTTCTTGATGTTCAGCTTCAGTCCATATTGAAGACTACAGTCCTTGACCTTCTGTAGCAAGCGCTTCAGGTCCTCCTCAGTTTCAACAAGCAGTGTTGTGTCATCTGCATAATGTAGGTTGTTGATGAGTCTTCTTCCAATCCTGATGCCGCATTCCTCATCATAAGGCCCAGCTTCCTGCATAGCTTCCCACAAAAATCAAACACACAGCCATCCCAATGCCAAAATCCAACTGATGAATGGTGTATTTTTGGTTGACAGTGTGCTAACATCATAATCTATTTGACAACATTATTGGATCATGGGGAGGCAGAGAGAGCAGAGGGGAGGGGAGGAGAGGATGGTGGGGAGAGAGAGAGAGAGAGAGAGAGAGAGAGATCCCAAATTCCTGGGTTAAATATGGTGAATCCTTTTTTTTTTTAACAGAGGTTGTTTTCTTGGAGTCTGCTTTTGAAAACTAAGACTTATTTGGGCAAGGAGAGCTGTCCCATCTAAGAGGAACTGCTGGCTATGCTTCCATAATTCTTTTTCATGATTCTGAATTTAGTGACATATGGTTGTTCTCTGAATTGAGAAAAAAAACCTCTAATTTTTCTTCATTTCCACAGAAGGAGAGTCTGCTAGTTTTCAAAAAGCCTGAGATTAGTATGGAATATTCTTATCAGAAAATTCACATTTGCTTTTTCAGATTGCTAGTATCTTAAAAAGAAGAATGAACAATAAGAAATAATTTCATTTTCAGTAAGTTAATTAAAATTTAATTCAAGTAAAACTGTAATCTGAATGATAGGAGAAAAAGCTATGATTTTGAGAACATTACCATTTTCCCCCTTAATTGAACTTATTCCTCAATTTTCTTTTTGTTTACAGATCTTGTTTTAAACCTCATACAGTGTCTGAAGTAATATTGAGGGGATTAACATTATTTCTTTGATCCTGGAGAATATTGCTTTATTCTGATCTTCTATCACCATTATCTGAAACAGATACTAGCAAGGAGTTTGATGTAGGATTTACTTAATACACAATTTTTTTTAAAAAAATATATACTCTTTGTAAATGAAAATTTCTCTTACAAAACTTCCTTTTGATCTATAATGTCCCCTTAACTATAGAGCCAGGACAGTTTTGATTCTGAGT
Organism: Elephantulus edwardii; assembly: GCF_000299155.1. Classification (NCBI taxonomy): domain Eukaryota; kingdom Metazoa; phylum Chordata; class Mammalia; order Macroscelidea; family Macroscelididae; genus Elephantulus; species Elephantulus edwardii. The sequence continues at coordinate 13,532,024 of NW_006399833.1, forward strand.
AGCTTTTCCAAAATCACAGCATAATCCCCTTTCTTCAAACATCCTGACATAACACTGCAATGAAACATAGTGTTGTAACAGATGAGGAAAGTCTTAACAGTCAGAAACAAGACGAAATTATCTATGTATATTGTAAAACTTGCATTTTGTTTTGTCATAGTTGTTGTTGTTGTTGTTGTTGTTATGTGCCGTCGAGTC
>NW_006399833.1:13533979-13548752 GCF_000299155.1 Elephantulus edwardii
AAAGTTTACAGAGACTTTGGATTTCCATTCATTCATTGTTGCACTTTTCTCCCTGCCCAACCTCCTCCCCAATTCACTCTTTTCTTTGAAAAGTAAAAGAAAAATTCTTTCATTCTTATACAATCCCTCACCTCAAGTCCACTCCACTATCCAGCCTTCGTTTTTAAAAGAAAAATTTTTCATTGTCATACAGTCCCTTCCCCCAAGTTCACTCCACTATGCAGCCTTTGTTCTGGACTCCTGTCATGACAATAATACCTAATCATATATCCCTTTAAACAGTGATGACAATAATATCTAATTATATATCCCTTTTATACAGCTCTCTCCCTCCTCTGTTTTAGTGCCGTATACGTAATTTACCCCATCTTTCTCAGTCTTCCCCTAACCCTGAGGTCAGTCCTGTTTTACAGCAGTGGCACTATGAAGTATTTGTCCTTTTGTGACTGAGGTATTTCACTCAGCATAAAGTCCTCCAGGGTCATCCATTTTGTATAATATTTCATGAGTTCCTTGCTTTAAAAAGTGTAGTATTCCATTGTGTGAATATACCAGAGCTTCTCTATCCATTTGTTTGTTGATGGGCACTCAGGTTGGTATTGTGAACAAAGCTGCGATAAACATGGGTGTGATATATCTGCTTGGGTGGCAGTTATGGTTTCTTTGGGGTATATTTTGAGGAGTGGAACTGCTAGGTCAAATGGTATTTCTATTTGCAACTTTTTGAGAAAGCGTCATACAGCCTTCCATAGTGGTTGCACCATTTTACACTCCTGCCAACAGCGAATAAGGGTTCCAGTTTCTCCACAACCTCGCCAGCATTTGTTGTTTGCTGTTCTGTTAAATTTTTTCTATTTGTACTAGGGTGAGATGATATCTCATAGTTGTTTTGATTTGCATCTCTCTTAGAACTAGGGATTTTGAATATTTCTTCATATGCTTGTTGGCAATCTGAATGTCTTCTTTGGTGAAGTGTCTGTTCATATCCTGTGTACATTTTTTAGTTGGGTTGTTCACCTTTATCTTGTTGTAGAGCTGCCTTCAAATTTTTGTATTCCAGTCACCAATTACTATTAATGCATCTTGATTGTGTATTAAATCCATTTCAGACTGGAAAAAAAATGGTAGAAATCTTTAATATCAGCATGTTTGGTTTTAGTGGTTGACGTGTATATTTTAATAATAGTTGATGCAGCATATCTTCCTTGTATGTGTGTGGATAATATTCTAAACCTCACAGTATTGTACTTCATGATAAATCTTTGTTTTTTAAAAATTTTTAAATAATTTTTGTATTGTGACTTTAATGAAAGCTTACAGAAAACTTGGATTTCTATTCATCATTGTTGCATAATTTCCTCACTCCCTCCAGTCTACTTATCTATGCATCTTTTATTTTCCACTATTGTCATGCAAATAATGCCTAATAATATATTCCTTTTAAACAGTTCTTTGCTTCATCTGTTCCAATGCAGTGCTCATTATTTATCCCCTCTTTCTTATCCCCCACAACCTCCATGTCAGTCCTGTTTCATAACAGTCATGTTTGCAATATTTGTCTGTTGTGACTCAGATATTCTACTCAGCATAATGTCCTCCAGAGTCACCCATGTTGTATAATATTTTATGAGTTCCTTGGTTTTCAACGCTGCATAGTATTCCATTGTGTGACTATTGTGGTGTTGACAAGAGTCAAACTCCAAAAGGAGTTTGAATCCACCAGCTGCTCCTTAGGAGAAAAAGGAACAATCTCCTCTCATGATATTTACTATTTCTGAAATTCTTCCAGAGGGTCAGCTACAAGTAGGTCCTGATTCAATTGTACACACAACAATGACTGCCAAATGAATAAACACATACGTCTTGGAGTAAGTGCAAACAGAGCACATAGTAGACGCAAGGATGCCAACTTTGTCTCACTTTGGGCATGTTGGCAGGAGGGGCCCTTCTTGGAAGAGAGACATCGTAATGGGGAAGGTCAAAAAATACAGGAAGACCTTCAACAAGATGGACTGGTACAGTCATTACAGCAATGGATTTGAAAAATAGCAGAAATTGTGAAGATGGCACAGGATAGGGTAAGGTTCCAATCTATTGTTAGTAAGGTCACTGTGGGTGATCATCAACTGGAAAGCACCTAACAACAATCCTGGGAGAAATCCAAGTGTTAATGGTGTGAGCATTATTAGTGGCACTTTCAAATCACACTGGGGAATCATAAACGTTCATTGCATTATGTGTATATTTTCCATGGTTTTACAACAATACCATAGCTACTAAGCACTAATTTCAGGAAAATGAAAGTTCTATCACCCTGACAAAGGATCTGATCTTAAGTTTTTTATATGTATTGCTGCCAAAATATGCTTCCTCAAGTCACAATGATCATACTATCTACTTAGCTGAGGTCTGAGAAGACTTAGAAAAATCAATATTCCCGTGGCACATCCATGTTATTGAGGAATTTGGGACTCACATGTAACTTTAAGGAGATATCATTGTTTTTATCCTCATCTACAAAATGAGAAGGAAATTTTGTTAGGTTAGGTGTCATCTAGTCAATTATGATTTTATAAACAACACTTCTGAACCTTGCTCTACCCTGCTACATCTAAACTATTTCAAGTAAGTGCGAGCCTATGTTACAGTCACTGTGTCAATCAATCTTGCTGATGGTCTTAGATTTCCCTGATTCTCTGCCTTTCCCATCATAATGCATTTTCACATGCACTAGCCCCTCTTGACAACATGTCCAAAGTATGTAAGATGAAGTTACATCATCTTTGCCTCTAGGGAACATCCTGATTGGATTTCTTCCCAGACAGATATGTTTGGTTTTTTGGCAGTCCAGGGGATATTTAACACTTCTTGCCAATACCACAATTCAAAGGGAAAAAAATCTTTTTTGACTATTCTTACTTAACATCTTCAATCTTCTTTCTGTTATGATGTTGCGTATTGGTGTACTGGGGGAGATTTTTATTTTCTTGGTATTGAGATGTAATACATATTGAAGACCATAATTGCTTTCTGTATTAATTGCTTCATATTCTCTTTACTTTTTGCAAGTAAAATTGTGCAGTTCGGCGCAATACAGATAATTTATGAGTCTTCCTCAATCCTTGATGCTACATTCTTCTTCACATAGTCCAAAATCTTTAATTATTTGCTCAGCATACATAATGAACAAATACGGGAAGAGAATACAACCCTGAATCACACTTTTCCTGATGTTAATTTGTGTAATGTTCCCTTAATCTGTTCCAACAACTGCTTCTTGTTCTATGGTTTTTAATCAGAGTAAAAAGAGTTCTGGAATTCCCATTCTTAATGTTATCCATAATTTGTTGTGATCCACACAATCAAACTGATCCCATAACTCGTCTGATCAATCTTCATTCATTAGAGCTCAAAGCATCAAGTCATTAAGATGATTTTTATATGTACATAATTTATATAAAGATTATAAATTTTATATAAAACCACATATATAATTCTGTAACAATTATAAATAATATATATTATTTGTGTACATAAAAGACACGTATATATTATTATTATTGTTATGTGCCATTAAGTCACCTGCGACTGATAACAACCCGATGTACAACAGCTCTGAGCCAGACTCACTGACTCCAATGCACTTACCCTCATTAACTCTGTTACTGTATCAATCCATCTCATCTGTGTTCTTCCTCTCCTGCTGTTCCTCCACCCTTCCAGGCCTGATGTCCTTCTCCAAGGACCCTCCTGGCCACATTCGCAAAGTATGTGAGATGGAACTTCAAAATCCTAGCCAATAAGGAGAAACTTGTATTCACCCTCTCCAAGACAGATCTGTTTGTTTTCCTGGTGGTCCATGGTATGTTCAGGACTCTTTTCCAGCACCACAACTCAAAAGCATCAATTCTTCTTCTGTCATCCTTAGTCATTGTCCAGCTCTCTGATGAATAGCAAGCAACTGCGAAGACCGTGGCTTGGATCAGGTACATCTTAGTCTCTAGGCTGATATCTTTGCTTCTCAGTATTCTGGAGAGGTCCCTGACTGCAGATTTTCCTAGTGAAATTTGTCTTTTTTTAAAAAAAATATTTATTTCCTGATTGCTTGTGCCACGAGTGTTGATTGTGGAGCCAAGCAACCTGAAATTGTTAACAACCTCAATCTCTTCTACATCTATTATGGTGCTATCAATTGGCCCAGTGGTGACAGTCTTTATCTTCTTGATGTCGAGCTTCAATCCATATTGAAGACTATAGTCCTTGACCTTCTCCAGCAAGCACTGATCATTTGGATTAAGTACTTCAAGTCTTCTTCATTTTCTGCAAGCAAAGTAATTGTGTTGTTTGCATAATGAAGGTTATTGATGAGTCTTTTTCCAATTCTGATGCCACATTCTTCTTCATATAGTTCATCCTCTTGAATTATTTATCAGTATCCATATTGAGTAGTTATGGAGAAATAATCCTGACCCACACCTATGAATAAGAAATTATGTGTGCTATAGAAATATATAATGGAGTAAACTAATATATTCTGAAGTGGCAGGGATGACTTACTTGAGGATATCATGTTTGACATCAGAAGGATGGCTGAGGAGTTAATAACTTAAATGTAGAATGGAAGGTGCTACAATGAAATGTACAAAATCCTAATTATAGGCATGTAAGTGCAGGAGGGGAAGGCCCTCTATGAGGTGGATTGATTCAGTAACTGGGGTAATTGGGATGGGTGTGTCAGAGACAGTGCGATTGGCACAGGACAGAGTAGAGTTTAGGGCTATTGTACATAGGGTCGCTATGAGTTGCAAGCAACTCGATGACACATAACAACAACAACAAGTGTAGAAAGGGGTCAGTGAGAGTAAAGCTGGATAATGGTTCCATGACTAATCCAAAGTTCAGCAATTCAAAGTTACTCAGGGATAACTCAGAAGAAAAGCCGAGAAATTGCTTCTGAGAGTGATAGCCATCAAATCCCACTGAGCTTAGCTACACTTCATACATATGGATTTATAATTGAGTTGGAATCAACTAAATTGCAACTTTTTTTAAAAAGTGCAAAATACATCCCCACACAAGAGTGTTACTGGAGCAGAGAAGCTGCAGAGCAATATGGTGCCAATATAGTTCTTTAATTGCAAGTATAAAAAATCCCATTCACAGATCAAATCCACCAGATGCTCTGCTGGAGAAGGAGGGGCAATCTCCTCCTGTACCAGTCAGATCCAATTTGACGGTACACACACACACAAAATAAGAAAAAAAAAAAATCCCATTCAGAAACTGGAGAATATGTGAAGAAAATTTATTTTTATATTAAAACGTTGAAAAATCATTGCAAGTAGTTTTAAAACGTGTAAAAGCTATGGAGAAAGTAGAGGTAGAATACATGATTGCTATTTTTTTTTACATTCTTAAGGTGGCATTGATGTCTGAAGACTAAGGTACACCTGATTCAGGCCATAGTCTTTTCAGTCACCTGCCATGTATCAATGAGATGGACAATGACTAAAAATAACAGAAGAAGAATTGTTGCCTTTGAGTTGTGATGTTGGAGTACTGAATATCCCATGGACTTCCAAAGAATGAACAGATACATCTTAGAAAAAGAGAAACAAGAGTTTTCCTTGGAGGCAAAGTTGGAAAACCTTTCTCTTCCTACTTTGAACCTACAGCTAGGTGAAGCTATTCCTTGGAAAGGGACATAATAGAAGGTTAGTGAAAGAGATTAAGTCCCTCAATGAGATGGATTGACACGGTGATTTCAGCAATGGACTCTAGTGTGCCAGAGATGATGAGGATGGCACAGGACCGGGCAGGGTTCAAGTCAGCTGTTCATAGGGATGCTATAAGTCTTACTTGACTCAATCTCACCTAACAACAATAACATCAGTAAATGCTGCCATTGGTCTGTCAATTTGCCAAACTACGATGGCTTACTTGTTACTGTGATATGGAATATTATGCTATTGGTATTTTAAATACCAACAGAGTTAACTATCATGGACAGCCTTCAATGGAACTTCCAGAATAAAGTAAAATAAGTAAAAGAACTGGCCATCCACTTCTAAACTAACAGGACTTTAAAAAAAAAACAACCCTATGGCTAATGGAGAAACATTGTTGGATATATGGTAGAAGATGAGCCCTTCAGGTTGGAAGGCATTCAAAATGACTAGAGATTTCACATGAGCACAATTAAGTGGTCTCAGAACACTTATTTGTGCTCCTGTGAAAACAATACATAGACCAAGCAGCAGCTGTCCTGAACACTTAGTTGTGTTCATGGGAAACGTATACACGACTAAGAAGCAATTGTATTAGAAGACGGGAACACTGAAAAACTTAAAGTCAGGAAGGAAACGAATGCATTAGAGTTGTGTCCTTTCTCCATAACTATTGAATCTGTGTGCTGAGCAAATGATTCTAGAAGAAGGACTATGTGGCATCCATATTGGAGGAAGATTCATCAATAGCCAGAATCACCCAGATGACACAACTTTGCTTGCAGAAGGTGAAGAAGACTTAAAGCACTTACATCAGAAGACCAATGACTACAGCCTTTAATGTAGATTACAGCTCAATATTAAGAAAGAAAAAGTCCTCATCAGTTCACTAATAGACAGCATCATGATAAATGGAGAAAACTCTGAAGTTGTTGATGATTTCATTTTAGTTAGATCTATAATCCACACCTTGGGCAACAGAAATCAAGAAATCAAAACATATGGTACACTGGAAAAATCTGTCAAGGACCACTTTAAAGTGCTAAATAGCAAAGATGTCAATTTAAAGACTAAGGTTCACGTGATCCAAGCTAATGGTATTTTCATTTGTTTCCTATGCAACTGCAACTTGGACAATGAATATGGAATAATGAAGGATAATCGCTGCCTTTGAATTATGGTTTTGGAGTACTGTGTTGTAAAAACCAAGGACTGCCAAAAGAACAAACATATCTATCTTGGAGGAAATGCGACCAGTGTGTTCCTGTGAGGCAGACGTGATGAAACTTCATCTTACCTGCTTTGGATATGTTGCCATGAGAGGCCAGTCCTTGGAAAAAGATATCATGCTGAGAAAGGCAGAGTGTCTGTGAATGAGAGAAAGACCTTCAATGAGGTGGATGGACATAGTGACTACAATAATGGGACTGAGCAGGGCAGAGATAATGAGGATGACACAGGATAGGGTAAGGTTCAGATCTCTGGTTCATACAATAGCTGTTGAGTCCTCAACAACTCAATGAGACCTTACAACCAGAACAATTAGTGAAAAACCTGTCTTTAATTCTCGCTGCACTTCCACAGCCTTGTTGATTAGAATAGTCGACATTTTTCTAATTAACAAATGAGAAATCATGGTAAAAGAATGATCTCATGGCATGCTGAAGTTTTCCAGATATCTTTTAATTAATTTTTGTTAGATTTCTTTACTGGTGACTGGACTTGAAGGTAATGGGAGAAGCAGCTAAATAGCACACACTTTGCTCAACACTTTTCCTTATATGTTGTATTGTTCTTTTTCTTTTTTATGTTCACAAAGTTTGATAATCCTTTTCTTACTAACACTTCACCAAACACTAATGTGAATATCACATTGTATTGTTTATTTTGTTGTCATCGAGCCGCTCGTGACTCATAGCGTACAACAGTCTTGAAACCTGCTCTATTTTGTGCCAACTTTATTGCCTCCAACACACCTAACCTCTTTACCTCAGTCACTGTATCAATCAAGCTCATCGAAGGTCTTCCTCTCTTTCTCTGTCCCTCCACCCTTCCAAGCATGATGTCCCTCTCCAAAGCCAGATCCCTCCTTGCAACATGACAAAAGTAAGTCCGATGAAGCCTCAGAATACTTGCCTCCAAGGAGCAGCCTGGTTTCACCCTCTCTAGTAAGAACTTGTTTGTTCTCTTAGCAGTTCATGGTATATACAATTCTCTTCTCCAGCATCACAGCTCAAAGACATCAATTTTCTAATCATCCCTAGTCATTGTGCACCTCTCTGATGCAGAGCAAGCAACTTTGAAGAATATGGCCTGAATCAGGCACACCTTAGTCTCCAGACTAACATTTTTGCTATTCAGTACTCTGCAGAGGTCCCTGAGAGCCAACTTTTCCAGTGCAATTTGACTCTTGATTTCCTGGCTGCTGGTAACCAAGAATGTTGATTGTGGAACCAAGCAAACTAAATAGGTTAACAATCTCAATCTCTTCACCATCTATCATGATGCTGCCAATTGTCCCAGTGGTGAGAATCTTTGTTTTCTTGATGTTGAACTTCAATCCATATTGAAGACTGCAGTCCTTTACATTCTATAGCAAGTGCTTCAGGTCCTCCTTAGTTTCAGTAAGCAAGGTTGCGTCATCTGCATAACACAGGTTGTTGATGAGTCTTCCTCCAATCCTGATGCCACACTCCTCCTCTTAGAGCCCAACCTGCTGAATGATCTGTTCTGCATATATATTGAAAAGGTATGGAGACAGAATACATCCCTGGTGTATACCCAAATTTTGAACCATGCAGTGTCTCCTTGCTCACTTCTAGTTTTGCATAGCACAATCAAGTGTTCTGGGATTCCCATTCTTCTTAGAGTGAGCCACAGTTTGTTTTGATCCATGCAGTAAAATTCCTCTGCACAGTGAATGAAACAGAGATAGACATACCTCTGGTACTCTCTGCTTTCAGCCAAAATCCATCTAACATTAGCTGTAATATCCCTGGTACTACTGCCTTTTCTAAACCCAGCCTACACATTTGGCTGTTCTCTGTTGATGTGCTGCTCCAGTCATTTTTGAATAATTACAGTTTGGATTTATGGCCATATGGATATTTAAGTATGCAAATTAAAAGAAAAGGAAATTCTGGTCATGTGACTAAAAAAAAAAAGAATGACTACTTTTTTTCTTATTAGGAAAAGTTACCTTGATGAGGAATTTAGTCTTTCATCTTATCTGATTGACTTGATATAAAAGTTATTTTTAAATAGATTAGTCATTTACTTTTTCTACTAAAATTTATCAAGTAAAAATCTAATTTTCCCCTAGTTCTTAAATTACAGCACTGCTTGTTGAAAATAACTAACATAAAGGTTATGCTAATGGCACAGTACAGTTTATGCAGTCTGAACCCTTCTTCATATGAACTTCTGCTGTCACTAAATTTTAGTCTCTGAAATCCAATGCAGGGTTACCATAAGTCTGAATCAACTTTATGGTGGGTTTGAATTTGATATGCTGCATTTGTATCAAATTAGTTTAATGTAGAATTGCATATTGCTATACTTAGCCTCAGTATTTCCCTGTTTTGCAATTGACTTTTTTCAGCTATCAATTTTAAGAAAAGTACTTGGGCCTAAATTAGTGAGTCACCATGACTAAAATCCTCACCACTGAACCAATCAATAGGTAACATCATGATAGATGAGGGGGGGAAAGATTCAATTTGTCAAGGATTTTATTTTACTTGGATCCATAACCAACATTCATAGTAACAGCAGTCAAGAAATCAAAAGATGTGTTGTCTTGGAGATATCCACTGTCAAGATCCTCTCTAAAAGGTTTAAAGAGCAAGAATGCCCATTTAAAGCCTAAGGTGTGCCTGATCCAAGCTATGACATTTTCAATTACTTCTTATGTATCTCAAAGTTGTACAATGAATAAGAAAGACCAAAGAAGAATAGATCCTTTGGAATTGTGGTGTTTGCAGTGTATTCAATACCCCATGGGCTGCCAAAAGAACACACAAATCTGTCTTGAAGGAAGTGCTACCAGTGCTCCTTAGAGACAAGAAGGATGAAACTTTCACCAAATTGGGGCATATTTTCCAGGAGGAATCAGTCCTTGGAGAGAGACAACACGCTGAAAAAGGTCAATGAAAAAGACTACCTTCAATGAAATAAATGGACATGGTGACTACTGCAATGGATCTGAGTACAGCAGAAAGTATGAGCATAGTACAGGATAGGGCAAGGTTCAGATCTGTTCTTCATAGAGTCTCCATGAGTCATAGTTGCCTTGGCAGCATCTAACAATGATGTAGTAACTATGACTGACTTAATCAGATTTTGGGAATAAATAGAGATTAAGAAACGCAAAACAAATAATTTAACAAAATGAACAATTAGAATGTTACAATCAGATCGTTAAACTTGGGTCAAATATGTAGATGTCATAGTAAAGGGGGGGGGAAGGATAAATCCTACTTAATCATTCCTTGAACCCTTTTTTTTAATCTTCCAAGTCATGTTTTTATAATGAACAATGACAACAATGCTAGAATTTTCAAATTTAATTAACTTACATTTCAGTATTAGCAACATTAGCACCACATACTAGTTGGATCTGTTGGTCATATCCATTATCCAGGTGTATACAAACAATCAATTAACCCTTGATATTTGTCTATCCACTATTGGTAACACTTCTCGGTCTAACTTGGCTTGAAGTAGTTGAAAGGCCTCAGTGCTCTGTCCTTGCAGGCAGTCCTTGTTAAGTGCATGTTCTTTTTGGTGAAATAAGACATAATCTAAGGAACATTTATTAGGGTTCCATAAAAAGGCAGTATGGAGTGTTTAGAAGATCCTGTCTTAAAAATATCCTTATTGTAGAAATACAGCAGTGCATTGAGAGTGATATCTTACATATTTTTATAATATACTCTTTCTTCTTCTTTAGAAAATTTCCTCTCAGAACACGGCCATATATATTTTTTATAAAAAGTATTTTTGTTAACTGAATGAACATTTACAGATAAAATTGTTTATTATTCAACAATACATACAGAATATGGTTGAGATATTTATTAAAGTCTCCACAATGTAACAGTACTCTTCTCCATTGTTCACTTTATTTCTCATATTAATCCATCATTCTGTATTTAAGATTTGTAAGTTCTGGTGGGATAGACTCAATATTTTATTTTGGTTCATTTGAACTTGTGTTATTTTTCTTCAGGTTCAATTCGAACTTGCACAAGACTATTTTAAGCAGGAGGTGGTATTGGAGTTTGTCAAGGGTCTTTTCTGTATCAATTTCTAGGATCATATGGTTCTTATTATTCGCTCTGTTAATGTGATGAATTACCTTGATTGTTTTTCTTATGTTGAACCATCCTTATATCCCTGTTGTGAATTCCACTTGGTCATGATTACTTACTTTTTAATATATTGTTAAGGATTTTTGCATCTATATTAGTGAGAGATATTGGTCTATAGTTTTTCTGATAACAATTGAGTTTCTCAATGGTTGTCTTTTCTGCTGATCTGCTGTGGGAAGACCTGCTCCCTCTTTCCTGTGGAGAGCTTCCCATAAGGTTGTTTTTTGAGGGGCAGGGTAGCTAAGGTGGGTCTCCTTTTTTGTTCTGTTTTGTACTTTGATGAGGTGAGAAGAGGTTTCCCTTAGGAGCAAGTAAAGTCCCAGGAGTGCTTCCTGGGATATATTGCTTAGGGGAAAAACCCAGGAAAGTAGCAAAGTCCCAACATCTAAATAATTGTTAATAGCCACATACTTGTCCCTTCTCTCAGGGCTGGTTGTGGGCACAGCTATTTCTGTCCCAGAAGACAAAGACTCAGGAAAATGTTCATTTGTTAGGAATTCAGTTCAATTCTGGTTACCCTCTAATGTTCAAGCATGCCTAAATCTCTTCTTCAGTAACTACTGGGTTGAAATGTGGCTAGTTCTTCCCCAGAGGACAAAAAGCCAAAGAAGCACCTATTTCTCCACAATGCAGATCTCAGTTCTGGGTGCAAGCTAATGTCCTTAGTTGCACTGGGGCTGCTACCTACGATGATGTTCTCACCAGCTGACAAATGTCTTAGTCGTAAGGAATTGTGCTCCCAACCCTAAGGCACAAGGTTTGAATCCACCAGCTGCTCTGTGAGAGAAAGATAGGCAATCTCCTCTTGTGTGATTTATAGCCTCTGAAAACCCACTAGGGGTTCAACTATGAGTTGGTTCCAACTCAGCAATACAAAATAAGGTGATCAAAAACACCAGGGAGATACTCATGCCTTAGAAAAACCAAACATAAGAGGATAAAAGTACAGCATTTGTCTAAGGATAAAGCCCTGGGGCAAGAATGAGTGGGATAGAAAGAAATCATAATTAAATTAAGGATTTGGGGAAGTATTATTACAATGTTTGTATTGTAATTATTGTGATAAACAAAATATATCTGAATTTTTGAATGGAAAAAAATATGTTCTTTGCAAGCTTTCATTCAACTCATAACCCAACCCCCCGAAAATAGACAAAAAAAGAAATTACTATCATTCCCACCATGAACATCACTCGTTTCACATTTTTTCTTATATTCACTAGTACATATTTCTGTGTTTCACGTGAATACATACAACTTCTCTAATGAAGCTATCAACTTTCTTGAAGATAGAAATGTCATATTTACTTTTTTCCCCCACATAGTGTACAAACAATGTATTACACCTAGTAGGCAGTCCTAATTCGTCTCACATACTTTGGACATGTTAGGAGGGGCTGGTCCTTGGAAAAGGACATCACAGTTGGAAAAGCTGAGGGTAAGAGTAAGAGAGGAAGACCCTTGACAAGATGGATTGACATAGTGACTAAAGCAATAGTCACAAGTGTCTCAGCAATGGTTAGGATAGCCATAGGGAAAGTTTTAGATTCAATCACTATGTGTCATTCTGGACTCAACTGCACATAACAACAGCTCATAGCTATTATTCCATCATGTATTCAGCATTTGCCTATTTTTCTCAACATTGACAATGATGAGATTCGTCGACTATCGCTTCATATTTCTTGATTCTACTATGTTCTCATCTTGTGTGTAAAGTACACGTGCACCACACAAGGTTCTCTCTTTAACACTCAGTAAAATTGAAAAGATGCTTATCTAGAACATAACTCTCTATTTACCTTAAGTTCTTTTACATAATTGAAATGAAAGGCTCTAATAGCATAAACAATGGGCTCAAGAACATTCAAAATTATAAGGCTGGTGCAGGATAACACAAGGCCCCTGTTGTTCACAGGGTTGCTATGAGTCTAGGTCAATTCAAGAGTACATAAAGCCAATGGTAGTAATTGCACTTAGTGGAGCTTACATTAGGCAATGATGATGAAGGCAGAAATTATGATAGTAACAATAGTTAAAGAAAGCAGGGAATACATTTAAGAGATATTGAAGGTATAAAATCTAGGGAGGAAACTGTGCAACAATGAATGAATATTTTTTTAGAAAATAAAAAAAGAAAAGAAAGAACTGGGGGAAGGAAGGAAAATATGCAATATTGAATGAATGAAAAGCCAACTTTATTTTGCACTTTTATTAAAATCTCAATTAAAAAAGAAAAAATAAAAATATTTCAGTAAAGTAAAAAGAGAAATCAAGTATGATGCTTGGGAAATGGGGTGTATTTTAAAGTTCTGAATTGAAATAAAGAATATAAGCAAAGGAGCAATTTGAGGGACATATGGAAGAATTTTATGAGTTTATTCTTCAGACATTTGGGTGTTCTTGGTTTTTTTTTTAACATTTGTGTTTTAGATGTCAATGGAACGTCCAGGGGAGATGTATTCACCTTGAAAATGCCAGTCTAATTTTCTAGAAGTAACACAGGGAGATGATGATACAGTGAGAAGAAATATGGACAATGGAATCCTAAGTGCTACCAAAATTTAAGGTTAATTAGGGAGAACAAATTTGTATTTGTGATACATAATTACATTATAAGAATAGCAGAAATAGACCTTTTTATCTCTTGAGTTTGTAGGAGGATATATATTTCAGTGATCACAAGGTCCCCATAATCAGCTTAAATTTAGGTTTTTATATTCTACACAATACCTAATCAGAGTATCTCAACTGAAATTTCAAACAGAAAGAAAATTGAGAGTAATCAAGACATTCAATAGATAAATTGTAAACAGATTTACAAACTCAGTATGTTTGCCATTTCAGCTTATTGTAAATATGCAAGCTGAGGTTTTCCCTGACCACTGTGAGAATCAGTTCCTTATCCAAGGATGATTTGAGTAAGGATCATAGTAGTATTATCTCTTCAGTCCTCTCTTCCTCATAGAGGATGTGTGTATTTATGCGTGTGTTTCAGGAGTTTATAGACTAATCTTGTAGTTTAATCTGTATCAAATTACGTTACTAGCCCGGCAACATGCCATAAGCCTTTGATGAAAATCTTTAGAAATTGTTCCTTTCTCCTGTGCATCTGACTCCTGTGTCTTCCTGTGTACTTTTCCCTTCCTACAGAGTGAAGTCATTGTTCTGTGTTAAAATCACTCAGCAGAAAACTGCACTAGTTTTTCTCTTACCACAGCCATTTGCTGCATCTGCCCTAACTCTATACTTTTCCCTCCCTTGTATTGTTGTTTCTATGTTCTTGCTGAATTTCTCCTATCTTTCTGTGCTGTGGGGGACTCTTGTATCCATTGCCACAAATACTATCAATCCATTTGTTGAGGGTCATCTTTCCTTTCACTGACCTTCCACCTTTCCAAGCATGGTCTCTTTCTACAGAAGTCTCTCCCAACAGCATGCCCAAATTACATGAGACAAAACTTTTGTCATTCTTGTCTCCAAGGCATATTATAGTTTACTCCTCTGAGATATATATACTTGTTCACTTGGCAGTCCAGAGCTTATTTAGCCCTCTAACTCCAGAACTCAGAGGCATCAGTGCTTCTCCTGTCACCCTTATTCATGTCCAGATGTGAAATGCATAACTGGTGATTGGAAAGACCATGACTTTAATCAGGCACACCTCAATCTTTA
>NW_006399833.1:13548852-13552121 GCF_000299155.1 Elephantulus edwardii
TCTAAAGGGCCCCTTTGGCAGTAGGAAACACATAGACTATTATGGAGATTGATTTTGGAATTCAGATGCACTCTTATTGATTGTGCTTGGTTGTACATGTACATATCCTTCAAGATGTATCATGGGACACCTCAATCTTTAAACTAACATCATTGCCCTTAAGTATCTTAGGACCCTGAGAATAGATTTACCCAATGCTATATGGCTATCAAGGGTGTTGATTGTAGATCCAAGGAAGATGAAATATCTATTGGCCCAGTAGTGAGTTTTTGTTTTTTTGATGTTGAGATGCAATCCATATTGAAGTTCTTGATCTTCTCCCTCATGTGCTTTAAGTCCTCCTTGCTTTCACCAAGCAAGATTGTGTCATCAGAATAATCCAGGTTAAAGTTCAACTTCTCTAATGGTTTTCTCAGCATACAGATTGAATAGGTATGAAGAAGGAATACAACTCCATTAAGTGCCACTTTTAGTCATAGCAGACATGCTTTCTTACAGTTCACCCTTGAATGGCTCTTTCACAATATTTGTATGGAGAAATGACTGGATTCCTTGTAGATAAAACAGAGGTTTGACCACTTTCCGAATATGAAATCAACATATATACAAACATGCACACAAGTAAAAAATGTATGGCACTTGAAGACAGACTTGTGTTTTAAAATATCTATAACCTGCAAAAATATAATCCCATTGGCTTTAAATATTTTTAAACTTTGACTATATAATATCTCTTACATACATATTAAGTGGGAATTTTGTATTATACTGACAAAATGGGCAGAAAATAGGCAGGATTGAACTTTTACTTTTAAATGAAAGCATTTGTATTTATTTTCTAAAAATTATGATCATTCTAAATCTCATCCTGTGAATTAGGATGACCAATGATATTTAATGAATTTAAGAAATTTAAATGAAGGAAAGCTTTTAGAATAGGTATCAGAGATCTCAGAATTTGAAATATGAAGGAAGCATAAAAATGCAAGTTTTCCATTTCTTTGCTAGCATAATGCTTCTTGTTCTTCTCAAGAATTAATCATGTGTCTTGTCCTATTTCATGTCTTGATATTCATGCATTATTGAGTTTGATAGTTTCTCATTTTGAGGGGCATGCACATTTTGGTATATAGTCCTATGTGATATGGAGCTGTTATAAAATATGTCTCTACTCATTAACAACCTATGATATGCAGATGACACAACCTTGCTTGCTAAAACTGAGGAGGACCTGAAGCACTTGCTGCAAAAGGTCAAGTACTATAGTTTTCAATATGGATTGAAGTTCAGCATCAAGAAGACAAAGATTCTCACCACCGGGCCAATTTACAGCACCATGATAGACGGAGAAGAGATTGAGGTTGGTGACAATTACAGCTTGCTTGGCTCCACAATCAACATTCTTAACACCAGCAGTCAGGAAATCTGCTGTCATGGACCTCTCTAGAGTGCTGAAGAGCAATGATGTCAGTCTAGAGACAAAGGTGTGCCATGTTCTACTCAATTACTTGTTATGCTTTAGAGAGGTGTACAATGACTAAGGATGACAGAGAAGAATCTATGCCTTTGAGTTGTGGTGCTGGAGGAGAGTCTTGAACATACCATGGACTACTAAGAAAACAAATAGGTCTGTCTGGGAGGGGATGAAACTAAGTCTCTCCTTGGAGGCTTGGATTTTGAAGCTCCATCTCACTTTGGGCACATGGCCAGGAGGGATTGGTTCTTAGAGAAGGACATTATACTCAGAAGGGTGGATGGAGCACGCAGGAGAGGGAGATCCCGGATGAGATGGATTGATACAGTAACTGGGGTGATGGAGGTTGGTGTGTCAGAGTTAGTGAGACTGGCTCAAGACAGGGAAGGGTGATGGCACATTAAAACAATAACAGGCTATGACAGGTTTGGAAGCAGGTGTGGCGTCCACTTCCTAAACATCATGCCTCTGGAAACTCTATGAACTTTATTAATGTTGATAGTTGTAGAAGGGCTTCAGGCCTTTTGGTCATTGGGTCTCTGTGAGTCATGCTTGGCTCAAAGGCAATAATCATCAACAACAATGGGCCAAATAACTGGTCACTTCATTCATTGGAAAATTCATCAAAATGATTGAGTCAGTGTAGCAAAACTACCCAAAATGACAATGCCTTACTTAAATCCTTCACATACCATCTCCTCTATGCTTCTAAAAATATCCTAAGACAAGACAATTGATCCTGTTATTTATTGAAAATGAGACAGAAATTATGTCTATATTCACTTAGTTACTATTATTGTTGTTGTAGTATATCATTGAGTCGGAACTGACCCATAACTCACCCTCTGATGGGTTTTTAGAGCCAGCTAATTGCATGGATGGAGATTACTCATCTTTCTCCACAGAGCATCTGGGGGATGCGAACTGTGTGCATTTGGGATTACAGCACAGCTTACCACTAGGCCACCAGACATGAATTAGAAGTTTTTCCACAGAGCCATGAGTTGCAATAAAAACATTTTTATTGAATAATATTTTATCAATGGATTAAATAAAGGGAGAAAAAGGAGAATAAACTTGATATGGGTGAATAACATGTTAAATGACAGAATTAGAAGACAAAGAGAGGTAGAAGTGTATAAGTTAATATTTCCTGGAAAAAAGTAAAAAGTTTTACAATTGAAATTATGAAACAATACACAATACACCATTTTCAGTGTAGAACTGGTGGGGGGAAACCCCAGAAATTTGTGCAACTTCTATTCCACTCTCACTGAATCAACTCAGACTCATTGAGAGTCTCCATCGTGTTTCCAAGTCGACATGAGGAAACTGCCTCGTCTTTTTCCTACTGAGTAACTGGCAAATTTGAACTGCTGACCTTTTGGGCTAGTAGCCCAAAATGTAACGTGCTGTGCCACCAGGATTCTTCAACTCCAACAGACTAGATAAATCTAGTTTTTTTGGTTTTACATTTTATACTAGTTTATTTTCAAAATTTGAATATATTAACAGATTCTTTCAATTTTCCTCACTCCTATCCATCTAATTGTACAATCCTATGATTAATACCCCCTTTCCCTGTACATCCTCATCCCTCTGCTTCCACTATCTCCCCCTCCTCTTGGATCTTTATATGAATTCTACAATAATGGTTTTATACAATATTTATCCTTGTGGGGCTGAGTTAGTTCACTCAGCATAATGCTCTCCAGTCCCTCCCAAGTTAGGTAATACTTTACAAAATCATTGCTTCTGTGTGCTGCACAGTGTTCCATTGTGTGAATACACCATA
>NW_006399833.1:13556791-13557742 GCF_000299155.1 Elephantulus edwardii
CTTGTTGATCCAAGCAAGATGAAATCATTAACCACTTTAATCCTTTCTCCATCTACCATGCCTATTGATTTGGAACTTTGTTTTCTTGATATTGAGATGTGATCCATATTGAAAGCTGTGGTCTTTGACCTTCTGCAGGAAATGCTTCAAGTTGTCCTCCATTTGATTAGCAAGGCTGTATCATATACATAATGCAGGTTATTGATGACTCTTCCTCCAATCCTGATGTCACATTCTTCTTCATAAAGTCCAGCCTCCAGAATGATCTGTTCTGTATATAGATTGAAAAGGTATGGGGGAAAGGACATATCCCTGACATACTCTTTTCTTGATTTTGAACCTTGCAGTCTTAATTTTGCTCTATTCAGCTTTCTGTTCTAGGTATAGGTTTTACAGGAGCACAATCAAGTACTCTGTGATTCCTATTTTTCTCATCATTAGCCACAATTTGTTGTGATCCATACAGTCAAATGCCTTTGCAAAGATAAAACACAAATAGGTGTCTCTCTGGTACTCTACTTTCGGCCATGATCCAGTCTCCCAAAAACCTGCTGGAAGGTGAGCTTTGAGCCAATTTTGATGAGAGGGCAATGTTGTTGTTGTTGTTGTTGTCAGGTGCAATCCTATAAACAACAGATCAGAACCTTGCCTTATTCTCTGCCATTCTTATCACCCCTGATAATCTGTAGCCTATTGCCACTGTCATTGAGTTGATCCATCTTGGTGAAAATCTTCCTCTCTTTCATTGAACCTTTACCTTTCCACCCATAATGTCCTTTCCAAGGACTGACTCTTCCTAACAATATGCCCAAAGTTTGTGAGACAGAGACAACGTTTCAATATACTTTCCCCTGAGGAGTACCCCATTCACACCATCTCTAAGAATATTAGTTTCTTTTTTCAGCTGTTGATGGGATATTCTATATTCTTCTCCAACACCACAACTCAAAG
>NW_006399833.1:13558907-13568105 GCF_000299155.1 Elephantulus edwardii
GATGTATCATGGGGGTGTTGCAACCTAGAAGACACAAATTTGACTAACAAGTTATAAGTACATGAGTCAAAAATTATGGAAAAGTAAAAGAAAGCCATGTCTTAAAACCACTATCTCATTAATACATATTGTTGTATATTATTTCAGATTATTCTTTAATTTTTTTAGCATTCTATCACCATGTTAACATGTAAAACTGTTTATACAAATTTTATGATCCATTCATTGTACATGACTTATTTTCGCCCATTTGAAAAAAATATTTGTGAGGTTTGTTATTGTTATTGTTCACATTGTGTTTCGTACACTCATTCCCATATATTGTGTCTTACGAAATCAATCAACATTGAACTATGCTCACCGTTACCTCGTCTTTTAAGATCTCACTGGATCTTTTCTTATTCCTTCACCCTTTCTTTGCACCTACAAAACTCTACAACACCTTCAGTCCCCTGCCCCTTCTTCCTCCCTTTTTGTACATCTATACACATCTTACTAGTTATCCTTCTGTTTTTACAATAATGGTCTTATGCACCATTTGTTTATATGAGCCTGAGTTAGTTCACTCAGCATAATGGTTTTTAGCCTCTCCCATATTACATTGCATTTTTCAAAATCATAGCTCCTGAGTACTGCAATAGTATCCCATTTTATGAATGTACCATATTTTCTAAATCCATTTGTTTGTTGATGGACATCTGAGCTGTTTCCATACCATCCCCCCTTTTTTTGAATAATGCTGTTATGATCATTGGTGTACACATCTCCATTTGTGTCTCAGGTCTATTTTTCTTGATGTATATTCTTAGCAGCTGAATAGCTGGGTCATAAAGAATTTCTTTTTTAAAAATTTTTTTAGGAAACATCAACGTGCTTTCAAGAGTGGTTTTACCATTTTACAATCCTGTCAACATTGTATGAGACTTCCAATCTCGCCACATCCTCTCTGTTATTTCTCGCTTAATAACCAATTAAACTTTGCCACTGCTACTGAGGTGAGGTGGTATCTCATTATCTGACATCACATTCTTCTTCATAATAGCCTCCTAAATAATATGCCACTGGAGCTGTGGAGCATGGCATCTTGCCTGTGGTCAGTAAGTTTTTTCTGTCTCAATAAACTAATATCTGAACCTTGCCTTATCATACTCCATCCTCACAATATCTGATATGCTGAAGCCCATTGCTTTAGTTACTGTCTCAATCCCTCTTGTTGGAGAATATTACTCTACTTCTCTGGCCTTTCCCAATATGATGTCCTTTTCCAAGAACTAACCTCTCCTGAAACACATCTAAAGAATTCCTCTCTCTAAGGAATACCCTAATTGCCCTTCTTTCATGACAGATATTTTCTCCTTTTGATGGTCTATGGGGTATTCTGAAGTCTTTTTTAACACCACAACTCAAAAGCATCTTTTTTTCCTATCATTGTTATTCCTTTTTCAAATTATGATGTAATTGAAAAGACCATAGTATAATCAGGTGCACCTTAGTCTTTAAACTGACATCTTTGTTTTCATAATTTTGGGAAAATTTTTTAATTCCTTTCCCCCCATACAGCTTGTCTTCTGCTTTCTTGACTACTTCTACCATTGGCTTTGATTGTGGATCCCTGTAAAATGAAATAGTAGAAAACGTCAAACTTTTCTCCATCTCTCATGATGTTGTCTTTTAGTCCAGTGGTAAGAAATTTTGTCTTCTGGATCTTCACATATAACCCATATTTATTTTGTCTTCTTCAGTAAATGTTTCAAGTCCTCTTCACTTTCAGGGAATAAGGTTGCATCATTTCCATAATACATACTGTTGGCATGTTTTGCTCCAATATTCTGCCTTGAGTAGTTCAGTTTCTAGTAAAGATATATAAGTGGTTAATTAGCACACAAAATTATGCCCAATATCATAACTCATTAGGAAAATGCAAATCAAAATCACATTGAACTCATATGAGTGGCTATAATACAAAGAAGAACAATAACAAATATTAATGAGGATGTAGAAATATTTTAGCCCTTATAAGGTGCTAATGTAAATCCTAGAGATAGTTCTTGAAAGAGGATAATACTAAAGGCAGCTATTCTTTACTAGTAAAGCTAAACTATTTTGTAAAAGAATACTTCAGAATATAGTTTGGCTTAAGATTTAAAGATCATCTCCACACAATAGTTTCTGGGTCTCATCCAGTCTTCATGGCTCCAGATAGTCTGGCATCCACAATAATTTCAAATTCTGTTCTGCATCCCCTTTTTTTTGATCAGGATTCTTGGTGGAGTTTTTGATCAAAATATTCACTAACATTAGCTAAGCACCATGCAGTTCTTTTGGTCACATGATAAAGTAGAGAATTGTTCATGGAGACAGTTGGCCAGTCTTATCCATGACTCTCCTTCTGTTGCTCTGGATAAATAGAAACTAATTGTACTTTGGATTTCTGCTTGAAAGGTTTCAAGCTTAAAGGCACTATACAATTAACTAAGAGGTAAAACAGAAATTTTCCAACATATTTAGGCCTGTTAACCTGGATAATCCATGAAACCATTACCCTAAACTCCCAAGTCAATGAAAAAAATCACGTAGTGTGGTTATACATAAACAGCCTCAGCAATTACTGGTTTTTTTTAAATTCTAAGCTTACAACTTATGCCAATTTAATTTTTTTGCAAGTTCACAGATTATTGAATGTATGAAAAATTGGCTATACATCACTCCCCTTTATCAATGTGGTATTTTTTATCACTATTAAAACCTCCTAGGGGAACTCTGAGGACCTTACTAACCCAAAGATGGCCTCTCTCTGTCAGTTCTTATGCACTAGCAGCTCTGCAGGAGAATGATGGGCCATCTCCTGCTTTGCAATTGATAGCCTCTTAAAAATGCACTGGAGGGTGAGCTCCCAGTTGTTTCTGTATTGATGTCAGTGAGTTTGTGCTTGATTAAAATCCCCTTTTCTCCCTCATGCTCATGATACCCATGTATTGATTTTGGTCTCTGTGTTTTACATTTGCTTGTCTTTTTATTCATTGTTTAATTTCACACCTTATATATGTTATTCCACTGCCTTCTTGCTGTAATTGTTCCTGACTAATTTTTCCCCTGTATGTAATTTATCTTTTAACTGGCAAAATGATTTTCTGTTTGTGATTTGTTTTCATTTATTTGGTTACAATGTGCTGAGGTGTGGTTTTCTTTGCCTCTTCACTACTACCTGACTATTGAAAAAGATCAAGAAAAAGATCAGACTCATTGCTTTGTCTTCTTTTTCTCTAAAATATTAGCTCTTCATGCTTAATTATCTTGATAACTTTCTGAATTTTTTGTAGACTTTTTATAATTTTCCATTAATCTTTTCTAGTTATTCATAGTAGAATGCTTATACTGATACAAGATACTCCTCTACAAGGTAGTGGAAGTGGAATGAATTATTATTATTATTATTATTATTGTTGTTGTTGTTTTCATGTGCCCTCAAGTCGCAAGCAACCCATAGCAACACTATGTACAGCATCTCTGAACTCTGCTCTCTCCTGAGCCAGTCTCACTGACTACGATATACCAACCTCCATTATCCCAGTTACTGTATCAATCCATCTCATCTGGAATTTACCAATCATTGTAAAATGTCCTACTCTGATTATTTTGAGCCACTGTCCAATAGTCTCTTACACACAGGGACTATGTATACAACCAAATGAAATTAAATACCTCTTGGCCCTGTGTCATCTTCCTCATGATCAGTTGTGTTCTACAAAATTTTCATTGGCTGATTTTTGCAAGTTGAACACCAGTCTTTCCCCTCCCCCCCTTATATATCTTAACCTGGAAGTTTTATTGAAATATGTCTGGTATTATAGACCACCAATGACAGACGGATGATGGCTAAGCATGAGGTGCACTGGCTTGAAATTTAACCTGAGTGTCCCTAAAGCTCCAAAACCCTTAGAGATTCTGCATATCCAAGGTTAAATCCAAGTTCAGTTTTATTAGACAAGTTGCTGAACTATTTGATTATTCATTAAAAATTACTAGAAAAGGGGTGTACTTCAAGGTTAAGACAATAATCAAATCAACTGATATTTGGAAAGTGTTTAAATTAATAACTAGAAACTACTGTTATAAATTTGTCGTTAGTAAAATACTTTGCATTCTAAACCTGTTCTGAAGTAGTCATTTGACTTCCAATTTTTATAGATGAAACCAATGCAAGTACATAACAATGAAGTAAGTATAAGACAGAAATTAAAAACTGTCACAAAATATTTTTATTAAAGAAGATGCTAGTTGAAGAAGAGAGAAATTACATGGTCAAGCAGATTAGTTAGTCTTTATTGAATAGATGATATTTAAACCAGACCATTAATTTGGATAGGTTTTCCAGAACGAGAGTTCATAAGCAGGAACATTTCATGCAGAGGAAATTGCATGAATAAAATTTCGAGACAATAAAGTGATGTGAGAGACTTGGAAAAGGGTATGATTTGGCAGCAATATAAGGTGTAAATTTGGAAACAGATGTAAAGAAAACTGGAATGATAATCTGAATTTATTCTGATGACACATCAGGCTCAAGTTTGCTCTTAATTTAGTAGGAAAAGAGAATAATTGGGTGGCCTAAATTTTAGCAGCAAGAAGCTGCACTGCAATCCTCAAGGCACCCAGTCCAAGGCCACCAGCTGCTGTATGCGTGAGAAGGATGGGCAATCTGCTTCCGCGTGATTAACTGCCTCTGAAAACCCACCAGAGGGTCAGCTATTGGTTGTTTATGACTCAATGGTATACAGCAACAGCAAAAACAACAAATGTCTAATAGTCGCAGAACATTTCAGTAAATTGCAGAATAGCAAATCAATGGATTATTATGCAATCATTATATCAGAAAACCATAACAATATTCAGAAGTTCTTGAGATAATAATTGAACAAAGTTTAATACAAAATTATATTTATGCTGCAATTGTAGTGCAGAGATTTTTTTTTTCTCTCTCCATCTCTACGAGCAAGAAATGATTGTGGATATTGGTTTTTTTTAAGCAGCAGTCACGTTGTAGATTTTGCATTTTCTTTATTGTTGTGTTGTACTTGAACAACAGGTTAAAAGAAATTAAAACAATTGGATATGTGCTCTAAGACAGCTAAGACATATTCGATGTATGAAACACATTAGCTGAAAAGGATGAAGAACGATAGGTAGCGTAATGAGTGTCTAGAATTCCTGAGGTTTAGCACCAGAGTAGCCCTAGTAAAGGTGAAGAAATTAACTAGAGTATCAGCAAAAATTAGCAACTTCTATCTATGGGAATCGGCACGGAATAGTTAAACGGGGGTAGAGGAAAGTTAAAAGCATTTCTATGAGCACATTTTCAGAGTGATGGAAGTAGAAAGTGGATTGTAACTGATTTATGAAATGTATGATTGATTAAATAGAAAATAAACATAAACTGCTCTGTCTTCAAAAGCTGGTGATGATAGATAGTGCAGGTTTAGGATAGAGTTTTAAAAGTGTAAAAGAGCAGAAGGAATGTTATTACTACACTTAAAAGAGATAAGGAACATCTGGGAACAGACTGCAACCCCTAACTCCCAGTGGCGCCCAAGCCCTCCCCCCCTCCACAACACGTCCCCAGGACACCAACCCACCACCGTCCCATGCCCCTGCACCCCGGCACATTCTGGTGGCCGTGCCACAGCCCTGCACCCCTGGCTGCACCCTAGGACTACTGGAGAGTCCTCCATGCAGCACAGAGACCTGCCAACAGCCGTGTTCAGTAGGATTTTGAATCAGAACACAAAGGCACGCAGCGGATCCAGCCATCCTCTGCAGCCACCAATTGAGCTGCTGTGGGACTGATATGCCACGAGAAAGGAAGGACCCACCAGAAGCCACGCCACGCTAAGACCCTCGCCCATGGAAAATGTCATTTGATAGGAGTAGTGGTGGTCACTTGACCCAAGTGGGCCAATCAGCTTTACTCTTACAGTTTCAATCTTTTCTTCATCTATCATGATGGTCCCTATTGGTCCAGTGTTAAGCATCTCTGTTTTCTTAACATCGAGATGCAATCCACATTGAATATCTTGAAGAAAGTATGGGAATCAGAATTTCAGGGAAGAAGTGGGGAAAGTGTCATTACATTGTAGATATTGAAATGATTATGGAAAAAATTTGTATGGATGTTGAATGAAAATTTAATTTACTTTGTAATCCTTCACTCAAAAATGACAATAAAAATTTAAAAGGTAAAAAAAAGATAAGAATATTTTAGGAGGTAGAGAAAAATAGTGTGAAGGTATTTTAGGAGGTAGAGAAAAATAGTGGGAAAATAAATATTAAAATAGTAAGAAACTGACAACTGAAATTAACTTGATATTGATTAGGGATCATCTGAATATAGTCAAATTTGTTTGCAAGTATGTTATTGTACTGTCATGCATGAATGGTGCTTTATAAGACTTTCTACAGAATATTCCCACTCCTAGCTGCTGCTTTTCTGACCTCACACCCTTATTTTTTTAAATTTTTTTCCCAATTCTTCACCTTTTCCATTCTAGCTACTTTGGCCTATCTGTTTCTCAAACACAGCAAGCAAGCTGTCCTTTCTGGAATTTAATGCTGGCTGCTAATTTTCTTAGAATCTTTACCCTCAAGATGAGCTCATAACTCAATTCCTCATTTGCTACAAGTCTTCACTGAAATGCCACGTTGCCTGGGAGAATCCTTCTCTAACCACACCAACACAATTGACCCTCTCTCACCTTTTCTTTACTCAATCATAATCCCAATTATTTTTATATGTTTATTGTAAGACTCCAATAAAAGCAGTTTATTTGGGAATATACCTAGAATCTAGAATATTCTGAGACATATAATCAATGCTTAATAAGTATTTATTGGATATATGAATAAAAATTTGCCACCACAATCCTGTGGTTAAGTACAATGGGCAAGGGTCTAATTAGCTCCATTTCTCAATTTAATGGGAAAAAATAGAAGTTAGGGTGATAAATGTTCAAAGTAAAGCAGCTTGTAGTGATGATGGAGATGGTAGCAGAATCGAATCTTGTCCCACCCCACTTAAATCACTATGTCAAGTAAGCAGAAAACGATGAGAGCCAGTAGAAGCAGTGAAAGAACATATTTTACAAATTGAAAAAATTTTGGTCAAGTGGAGTGAGACAGTATCTAAGAAGGTGAGAAAGGACACTCATGAGAGTGATCCTGAAGTGATGGGGAAAACCATTGGCATAATTGGCTCTATGGAGAATTTAAACTCTGAGTAGCTTAAATATTTTTTCTTTGTTTTTCATTGTTTATCTTGTTTTTGACTGCCTTTGAGTCAAGCACCGCTCATAGAGACCCTATGAACAAAAGGCCTGAAGCCTTTCTGTAACTATCAGCATTTATCAAATCCTCTGTTAAAATACCATTTGACTGAGCAATTTCACTACAGGGAATATACCCCAAAGAAACCATAACTGTCACCCAGGCAGATATATACACACCCATACTTTTCACGGCTTTGTTCACAATAGCAAAGAGTTGGAAAAAATCCAAGTACCCATCAGCAAACGAATGGATAGAGAAGCTGTGGTATATTCACACAATGGAATACTATGCTGCATTGAAAAACAAGGATCTCATTCAATATTATACAAAATGGGCGACGCTGGAGGACATTATGCTGAGTGAAATATCTCAGTCACAAAAGAATAAATGCTGCATAGTGCCATTGTTGTAAAACAGGATTGACATCAGGGTTGGGGGAGACTGAGAAAGATGAGTTCAATAATGTATACTGCATTGAAACAGATGAGGGAGATAACTGGTTAAAAGGGATATGTGATTAGGTATTACTGTCATGACAGGAGTCCAGAATGAAGGCTGCACAGTGGAGTGGACTTGGAGGGAGGGATTGTAAGGCAATGAAAGAATTTTTCTTTTACTTTTCAAAGAGAAGAGTGAACTGGCAGGGAGGTTGGGCAGGGAGAAAAGTGCAACAATGAACGAATGGAAATCCAAAGTCTCTGTAAATTTTCATTAAAATAAAAAAAATTTAAAAGTTCATCTTATTGCAACTTTTAGTGCTATTGGCATAATTAATTACTTATGTTTTCATACAATTTTATAATTTACATGATAAGCATAAATAGCAGTTCTATGAATCATAATTGAGGCAATGCCTATAAAATCCTAATCAATGAAATGACTAAATGTAAATGAAAGTGAAAATTCCCAAACACATCTTCCATCAAATAGCTTAATAATGATAGAATGATGTCTTTTCTTATTCACTGTAGTGTCTGGTTCATAATATGCACTTATTAAATATTTGTATATGAGAGATATAGATTAAATTAATTAAATGGATGACATGGATTAAAATACTCCTTTGTTTACAACTGTTCTTAAATATACTACAATTTGTTTTTAAGTACTGTCCTTAACTATTTGAATGCAAGTATAAGAAAAATGTCTGCAATTATTTTTCTAAGCACTTGTAGTAAGATGGTAATTTTTATTGTTAAAAATTAGAAATATCATTTTACTCTTCCACCAGCAGTGAATAAGGGTTCCAATCTCTCCACAACCTCACCAACATTTATGGTTTGCTGCTCTGATCAACTTTGCTATTGTTACTGTCATGAGATTATACCTTATAGTTGTTTTTATTTTCATCTCTCTTAGAGCTAGGTATTTTGAACATTTCTTTATGTGTATGTGCGTAGTAGAAGATAGTTTGGTGCTAATTCACAACATAAACAGTCTTCCAAGTATGCTGAAAAATCTACAACCAGCAGAAGATAAAATAGATGAATGGGACGTTCTAAGAATCAAATCCCTATGCACATCCAAAAAGTTCTCCAACAGGGTAAAAAGGGAAGCCACAGACTGGGAAAAATTATTTGGCAATGACATATCAGATAAGGGATTTATATCCAGATTTTATAAAATACTTGAGCACCACAACAAGATAAAGGTAAATAATCCAACAGAAAAATGGCCACAGGATATGAACAGACTTCACCAAAGAAGACATTCAGATCGCTAACAAGCACATGAAGAAATGTTCAAAATCCCTA
Organism: Elephantulus edwardii; assembly: GCF_000299155.1. Taxonomy (NCBI): domain Eukaryota; kingdom Metazoa; phylum Chordata; class Mammalia; order Macroscelidea; family Macroscelididae; genus Elephantulus; species Elephantulus edwardii. Next base: position 13,567,982 of record NW_006399833.1, read on the forward strand.
TCTCTAAGAGAGATGCAAATTAAAGCAATTATGAGATATCATCTCACCCCAGTCAGAATAGCAAAATTTAACAGAACAGCAAGCAACAAATGCAGGTGAGATTGTGGAGAAACTGGAACCATTA
>NW_006399833.1:13570020-13576673 GCF_000299155.1 Elephantulus edwardii
ATATTTTTTAAAAGAAAGAATTAGTGAAATGGCAGAAGGATTCTTGGTGGTCTGTGGCCTGGGGAGAATGATGGTAATGAAAAGAGGCAAAGGCATGTTCTAGAAAAGCAAAAATACAGATTTTTGCTTTAAATCAGTATACATGAAGAGATTTATCTTTTTGATTTCTTGACTGGAGAGAGTGATTACCATGTATGAGACTCTGGGCTAAATATATATTCTTTTTGGTTTGAGGCTATATAAGAACCTAGAGAGAAGTAATTAATCTAGAAATACATTTTTTTCTTTGCCATACATCTGAGAATAGAGAAGTATAGGCAATATTAAATATCGTAAAAAAGTGTAACCATGAAGTAGAAGAACATTATGTATGGAGTCACTTTCAGAGCCATTACATCAGAATAAATTTTTGTCCCCACTTTGTTTAAGGGGGATATTACAGTTAGAAATTTCACATATATTAGCCTTATTCTTGAAACAGTGATTTTCAAACAGCAAACAAGATTGCATTTTCTACTTAATAACCACTAACGCCATTAAATTCATCTAATTAAAAGATAACAAAATATTTAATGGTGAAAAATTATCTCTTAAGAAAATACTTGATATTTAAGGCTGACAACAATGAAAAGCAAATACACAAATGATATACAAATGAGCAAACTGTATATCCTAAAACAACATAACAAACATTCAGAAAATGTATTAGATTTTACATAATTTAAAATGCCTCTTTTTGAGTGATTTCTTCTGTCATAGTATAAAAATATAATCAGAGTACTTGTAAGAAGAGAACTGGTAGGGTCTTATTGTCCGAGCTCCAACAACTGAAGCTGGTATAATATTTTGCAAAATGCTAGCTATTTCAAAGTTTACAAAGGGGAAAGAGTTGTGTGTTTGGCATTTTTTTATTTTGTTGGGTTTTTTTGTTGTTGTTGTTTGCTTTTGTTTGTTTGTTTGTTTTTTACAGACAGGCTGGAGGGCACTCTTGAGTCTGGATGGCTTATGATTCTTAAGTATGAGATACAAATAAACTTTTAAAAATGTATTAATTTCAATGAAAATTTACAGAGACTTTGGATTTCCATTCATTCATTGAACAAGTAAGCTTTTTAAGAAATAAAATTACTTTCTATTAGTTTGCTTGCAAAGTTCATATACATTGTTTCACACTATTCTTCATTCACATTGTATTTCATAGGTGTTCAATGTACATTTCCATTCATTATGTTTTATAAGAGTAATCACCATTGAACTATAGCCGTTACCCTGGTGTTTTTTTTTTTCAGGTCCTCACCAGATCTTTCCCATTTCCTTTACCCCCTCACTCCACTCACCAAATTGTGAGACCCTATGATTTCCCCTCTGCTCCCACCCTCCCACCCTCGGACCTCCATACATGTTTTACTAGCTATCTATTTCTTCAATAAGGATTGTATGGAATATTTGTCCTTTTGAGATGGAGTTAGTTCACTCAGCCTAATGCTTTTCAGTCCTTTTCAAGTTATGTAGTAATTTTTGAAATTGTTGCTCCTGAGCACTACATAGTGTTCCATCATGTGAACGTATCACAATTTCTCAATCCATTCAGTTGTGGTTGCACATTTGGTCTGTTTCCATGTGCTTGTGATGGTGAATAACACTGCTATGAACATTAGTGTACAAATCCTCATTTGTGTCTCAGTTCTAATTTTCTCAGGGTATATTCCTAATAGGAGAATAGCTGGATCACATGGAATTTCTATATCCAGCCTTTTGAGGAAATGGCCAACTGCATTCCAGAGTGGTTGTACCATTTTACAATCCCACCAAGTGTATAAGAGTTTCTGTCTCTCCGTATTTTCTGTAACATTTATTATGTGCTGTCCTGTTAAGCTTTGCCACTGCTACTGGGGTGAGATGGTATCTCATTGTGGTTTTGATTTGCATTTCTCTGATTGCCAGTGATAAGCCAGTTAATTTCTTTACCATCATAGACTTTCTGTGCTAGTGAAGTGCATTAAAAAGCATATTTTGGAGAATATTTTTATCATTCCTGCAACATTCTTTCCCTTTCCTCCCCAACCCCCATATTGGAAATAATTCCTATTGACCTCTGAAAATTTTTCCAAAATGTGAGAGGAGCATCAAAAAAGGTTTTCGAGATTTTTTTTTCTTTTCCTGAGTGTTGACTTCCAATTAGCAATAAAGTCTTTTTAACAAGAAAGTGAAAAGCAAGGAAGTCGAAGTAGTCACTAAACTAACACTAATCAGATGGCTTGCCTGGATTATCAGAAATGATAGGTTGGGGGGGGGCGGAAAGGAAATACTTGATTAGTTTGAGAACTGTTTTTTAAAACACTGACATAGAAATTAGAAGTCATGCCTAGGTGGTTTTATTAAGAATGCTATCTTTCCCCTTCTCTGCACATAAAATTTCAAGATTTCATGCAATAAATGCATGCTAGTTTTGCTATGTATTAATAGATCTGATAGTAGGACTCTAGGATTTTCTAGCAGAGTAATTTGGAGTCATCACAACTGATTCCAGCTTCCTGCACCATTCTTATCACTTGTTAATAAATTACAACTTTGCGTTACGCATTTTTTTTCTCAGAACCATACTGTCAAGCTAGCATGATTCACCCAAATGAGAGGAGTCCACATATTGTGAAAGCAACAGAAGGAAAGGGCAAAGGATGTTTGATTCAGATCTGTGCCAGTTGCTCGATCATATCAGATAATTCCACTTTAGATCTTTCACATTCCCTGTATCTGATCATGAATTTCCATAAAAAGTCCTTAATCATTGTCAGAAAAGTATTTGCCTTTCTGTGGAATTAATCTGTCAGTGACCCCTCTTATATTTATTAAATCATAAATAGACATCTCACCTCACCATACCTTAATCTTCTGTAATCTTCTGCTTTGAGGTATATCTTTTCTCCACAAATTAGATGACTATGTACTTAGGGAAGTGTTTGTAGCTTATTTTATTTCATTTGTTGGCCTATAAAGCATTTTCCCCAAAATCACTTGTTTCAAATTATTATAGATTTATAATGAGCACTGATATTTGAAAACATATATTTTCTACTTTTTTTCAATGGGAATTTTTTGGTTTCTTTTAAAAAATATTTTGTATTGATTTTCATACACTTATATTGTGTTTAATTCCATCTCATCCTGGGTCTTTTCTGCACTGTCCCTCTATCCTTCTGGGCACTATGTCCTTCTCTAAGGACTGATCCCTCCTGGCCATGTGCCTCAAGTACGTGAGAAGAAGCTTCAAAATCCTAGCCTCCAAGGAGAAACGTTGATTCACCCTCTCCAAGAGGTTGTTTTTCTCAGCAGTCCATTCAGACCAAAATGGTAATAGTGTAATTGTTGAGAAAACCCAGTCTAGAAATAGCAAGAAAACTAAGGTAGCCTGATTTTAATCAGTGAGAAATTTTAAAACTCAAGTAGGATAGCAACATAGAATAGATATAAATCTATGTACAGCATTAAAAGGGAACAGAATTCCTCAATCGCATTTTTTTTTCTCTTCCTTTAACAATCAAATTTCTTTTCTCGCAGTTTAGAAGGCTAGATGTCCAAATTCAGGGTGCTCACCATAGAAGAAGACTTTCTGTGTTGGCTCTGGAAAAAGGTCCTTGCCTATTCCGGCTCTTGAGTGATCTGTACATGGCTAGGCCTCATCCTTCCCTCATTTCTCTCGGTCACATCGTATTATCAAATTTTGTCAGAACATCTCCTGACTTATCGTATCATATTGTTAACTACCAAGAACTCAATTTGGACTCATGGCAACACCATGTGTGCAAAGTAGGATTTATAAGACTGAATTTTCGGAAACAGACCACTAATTCTTTCTTCCAAGATGACTCCTAGTGGGTTTGAACTACTAATCTTTAGTAAACAAGCACATAACCATTTGTTTCACCCAGACACTCTATCACTCTGTTATTATTTTTATGTGTTTTCCAGTTGGTTTTGAAATCATAATAACGACACACAAAACAATGCATGGTTCTGGGACATCCTCACAATCATTGATATGTTTCAGCCCATGATTGCAGGAATTCTGTCCATCTCTGTAAGGGTCTTTGTCTTTTTTGCTGACCCTCTACTTTTCCAAACATAATGTTGTTCTCCAAGGGTCACCCTCTCCCTATCTCCTTCTAATTCTTGAAATACGTGAGACAAAAATCTCACTATCCTTGCTTCTAAAGAACATACTGTCTGCACTTCTTTCAGGACAGATTTGTTTGTTCTTCTGAAACTCTACAGTATATTCAGAATTTTTCACCAACTCAGTACTTGAAAGGCATGAATTCTTCAGTGTTCCTTAATTCATTATCAAGTGAGGTATTATATGAGGTAATTGAAAATACCATAATTTGGACCAGACACCTCTGAGTTCTCAAAGTAACATTCTTTTACTTTTATTGTGATTTTAGTAAAAGGTTACAAAGAAATTGCTTTGTCATTCATTCATTCATATACATTTCTCCTTCCCCAATTCACATCATGTCCTGTCCTCTAATGTTGTTATGCATGTGTCTAATCGTCAATTCCTTTCAGATTGTCTTCACCTTCCCTTATTTCAGTAATATTTTACTATTGAGCACTGTACATATCTGTCTAATTCAAAAGGTCATTGGATTACTTGACATGTTTTCATGAATGTTTATCGTGGATTCAAGTAATCTGAACAACTTCCCATCGTAAATCTTTCCCCTATTTTTCATGATGTTGCTTTATGAACCAGTTGTGAAATTTTGTTTGGGGTTTATATTTATGTTGACGTGTAATCCACAGTGAAGACTGCAGTCTCTGAATGTTATTAATAGTCTTGGAATTGACTGTACTTTCAGGAAGCATGTTTGGGTCATTTACATCTGTTGATGAGTCTTTCTCCAACTCAACTGTCACATTTTTTTTCTTTCATACAATCCACCTTCTTGGATTGTTTGTGTAGCATACAGAGTGTAAGTATAGTGAAAGAATACAAAACATACATATACACTTCTATTTTTATGCAGATGATATTCCCTTGTTATGTTTGAATGACATTCACTTGGATTACATAGAAGTTCTTTGTGGAAACACATTTAACACGTTACCACAAATGACGGCTATTGCTGTCTCACACATTTTCATTAATAAAAAAAAGAGCCATCATTCGTACACTCAATTTCATATGGCAGTCATAAACAATTGAAAATGTGTTTCTAAGCATGGTCATCAATTTAAAGGTGTGCGGTAACGTGCTAAGTATTCTAGAGAACTTATTCTTTACAATGTTATTCATAATGTGTTATTATCTACACAGTCAAATGCCTTTGTACAGTCAATAAAAGTCTGCTTTCAGCAAAATTCTATCTAACATCAGCCTGATGACCTTGGTTCCATGTTCTCTTCTGAATCTGCTTTGCATTGAATTTTTAGCAGTTCCTTGTTGATGTATTGTTGCAGCCTTTTTGTGAATTATCTTCTGAAAGTTATACTTGTATGTGATATTCTTCTTTGATGATTTTGCCATTAAATATAAGCCTCAGGTCATTAGAGTTTTTGGTAGAGTCTTTTTTTTTCCCCAATTAATTTTTTAAATTGAGATTGTAAGGAAAGTTTATAGAGAACATGGATTTCCATTCATTCATTGTTGCACATTTTCCTCCCTGCCCATGCCTCCGCCCAGTTTGCTTTTCTCTTTGAAAAAAGTAAAAATTATTTCAGTCTTTCAAATGAAGAATAAAATAATTAATGTTTTTACTAAGTTAAAGAACTAATAACAATAACATGGAATTTAGCAGAAATAATGAGTCTTGGGTTACAAATATACATCTATCATGATAGATGGAGAAAAGATTGAAACTATCAAAATTTCATCTTACTTGGATCCACAATTAGCACTCTTGGCACTGGCAATCAGGAAGTAATGAGATGCATTGCTCTAGCAAAGGCTGTAGTTAGGGACCTCTGCAAATTATTGGGGAATAATGATGTCAGTTTGAGGACTAAGATGAGTCTGATTGAGGCCATGGTCTTTCTCCCTTGCTATGCATCTGAGAGCTGGACAGTGAATAAAGATGACAGAAGGAGAATTGATGCTTTTGAGCTGTGATATTTGAGAAGAGCACTGAACATCCCACAGATGGCCAAAAGAACAAATAGATATGTCTTGGAGAATGTGCAGCTGGAGTGCTCTTGGGCGGTAAGGATGATTAGGCTTCACCTCACATCCTTTGGACATGTTGCAAGGAAGGGCTATTCCTTAGAGAGGGAGATGATGCTCAGAAAGGTGGAGAGTGGGAGAAGAGGAAAACCCTCGACACAGTGACTGTGCCACAGTGACTACTGTAATGACCTCTACTGTGTCAGTGTCAGGATGGCATGGATAGGAAGGAGTTCAGATCTGTTGTTCTTGGGGTCCCTATACGTTGTACTCCACTCAACACCACCTAACAAATACAACATAAATATACAATTAAAGCTACTTTTTGTCATAATTAAGAATGCAGTTGAAGGTACTATATATAAAGTATATGGCAACAAAAGCAATTAATGTGGTTTGCACTTAGCACATGTCATCATAATACTCTTCATATCCTCCCATTACTAGAACCAATTCATAGCTGACCTTCCATTAGATTTATGGAGGTGTTAAT
>NW_006399833.1:13578883-13584486 GCF_000299155.1 Elephantulus edwardii
CCATTCATTTGTTGATGGGCACTTGGGTTGTTTACAACTCCTTGCTATTGTGAACAAAGCTGTGATAAACATGGGTGTTCATGCTTTGATCCTCTTATAGACAGAAACAATATCAACACCTGTGGGATTTATGGGTTTATTTTGGGGTTTTTCTCTACTATTTTAAAATTTTCTTTTTAAAATGTGAGTTTTAATTTTTAATACACTGAATATGGAAATACATAACCTATATAAGCAAAAATTCTTTGGGGATCTCCAGTAATTATGTTTTAAATTTTTAAATTGAGATTTTAATGAAAGTTTATAGAGAACTTGGATTTCCATTCATTCATTGTTGCACATTTTCCTCCCTGCCCACCCAATCTACCCCAGTTTGCTTTTTACTTTGGAAAAAAATTATTTAATTGGTAAACAGTTTTAGAATTCATTTTAAATTTGTCTTAAAATGTTTTCTAATCTAAAGTTCTGGAAACTGTTAGACAGAAAGCTTTCATTACCATAATTACTTTTACTAGCTAATCAACTTGAATCATGTAGAATTAGTTGAAAAAAAATTTGCGTAATTTTCCTCAGTTATTTGACTTTAGTCCTCATAATAGAACCTCTGAGCAACAGCCTGTCTTTAGAAATTGTGACTGTCAGTATCTTCTCAAGACTTGAACTGTTTAGTGCAACAGCTTTCAAGTGTGGATTATTTGCTTTTGACAGTAATTGCTCCTATTTTAGCTAAATTATTTTGGAAGTTTAATGGAAATTGCTTCTCTGATCTATAGGCAAGTGGAAATTTTCTTTTAAAAGTAGTTTTGAAACATCACGATTCTGTGCATAATTTTACAAAGAAGACAAATGTCAAATTTCACCAAGGTTCCAACAATACACTGTAAGAGGATTGCCTATTGTGTAGTCCACCATTATCATCCTTTATATTTCTAACACAGCATTGATTTCTGTAGCATAATGAGGACAAAGTTGCAGACTTTGTACATCCTTGAAAGATCTATTCATACATATATATCTAAAACCTGAAACTAATTATCACTAATTGCAAACTGACTCATAGTTTATCCTCCAGCAGGTAGCAGGTTTTAAGATTGCATCTTAAGTCTCTATTCACTAGGCGGTCGGTGGTTCCTATGTGTGCGTGCATGTGTACGTGCACGCGCGTGTGCACACACACACACACACACACACACACACAGGCAGAGAGAGAGGCAAGGCTTTATAATATATGCTATAATAGCTCGTTAAGATAGATATATTGTAAAAAATGTAAAATGTAAGAAATGTAATATAGTTCTTGCCATTGTTATGTGCCATCGAGTCATAGTGACCCTATCTATGTACAACAGCCCTAAACCCTGCTCTATCATGTGCCAATCTAATTGTCTGTGACACACCCACTCTCATTACCCCAGTCACTGAATCAATACATCACATCAAATGTCTTCCTCTCTTGTGCTCTCCTTCCACCCTCCCAAGCATGATGTCCCTCTCCAAGGACTGGTCCCATCTTGCAAACTGTCCAAAGTATGTCAAATGAAGCTTCAGAATCCTTGCCTCCAAGGAGTGGTCTGGTTTAACCCTCTCCAGGAAGAAACTGTTCATTCTCTTAGCAGTCCATGGTATATTCAATACTCTTCTCCAGCACCACAGGTCAAAGGCATCAATTCCCCTTGTATCATCCCTAGTCATTGTCCAGCTCTGTGATGCATAGCAAATGATTGCAAAGACCATGGCCTGGATTAAGTGTACCTTAGTCTCCAGTGTGACATCATTGCTCTTCAGTACTCTGGAGAGGTCCTGACAGCAGACTTTCCCAATGCAATATGTCTTTTAATTTCCTAGCTGCTGGTGCAGAGTGTTGACTGTGGAGTCAAGAACACTAAAGCTTTTACAATCTCAATCTCTTCACCATCCGTCATGATGCTAACAATCAGCCCAATGCAGTGTAGTTGTGGTTGTTGTTGTTAAGTGCCATCGAGTCGCTTGCAACTCATAATGACTCTATGGACAACAGCCCTAAACTCTGCTCTGTTCTGTGCCAATCTCACAGTCTCCAATACACCCATCCTGATTACCCCAGTCACTGAATCAGTCCACCTCATAGAGGGCCTTCTCCTCCTGCGCTGTCCCTCCACCCTCCCAAGCATGATGTCCTTCTCTAAGGACCGGTGTCTCCTTACAACATGACCAAAGTATGTCAGACGAAGCCTCCAAGAAGCAGTCCAGTTTAACCCTCTCCAGGATGAATCTGTTTGTTTTCCTAGCAGTCCTCAATGCTCTTCTTCAACACCAAAGCTCAAAGGCATCAATTCTCCTTCTATCCTCTTTCGTCTTTGTCCAACTCTCTGATGCATAACAAAGACCATGGCCTATATCAGACACACCTTAGTCTCCAGAGAGATACCATTGCTCTTCAGTACTTTAGAGAGGTCCCTAACAGCAGACTTTTCCATCGCAATATGTCTTTTAATTTCCTGGCTGCTGGTGCCAAGAGTGTTGACTGTGGAGCCAAGTAGACTAAAGCTGTGAACAATCTCAATTTCTTCACCATCCATCTTGATGCTGCCAATATAGTAGAATTAGAAATTAATTGTGAATAATACCTTTCTAAAGAAATATAGTACATACACAGTTTGCATTATGTATAATGTTCAATTTAATAATTTGTAGTAAAATATTTTTAGCAAATTTGCATTAACTTATCAGTTGCCTCCTATATGTATGTATAAATACATACCTACTGTTCCACTTGACAGTCAATCTCTGCTTTCACACCTAGAAAAACCAATGATCTTGTTTCTATGTCTATAGATTTGCCTTTATTTGACATCTCACACCTATTAAATCATACAATTTTGTACTTATTTTGTCCTTTTACTTAGCATAATAGTTTTTAAGGTCCATAATGATGCTACTACACTATACACATATATGTAAGGATGCGTGCCTATGTGTAGACATTTGTATTAACTTTTCTTGGCTAGATTCCTAAGAATGAAATGCTAGTCTACCTTTAACTTTTTAAAAAACGGTTTTTGAAAGTACTTATGTCATATTAGCTATCTTATTAGCGATATGTCAGCATCCCAGCCTCACCAACATTTGCTGCAATTTTTTCTTTTCGACTATAGCTCTTCTGATAGATGTGAAACTATAGTCCATTGTGGTTTAAATTTGCATTAGAAGATATACTGGCAATCCGAAGGAATGTAGCTCAAATCCATCAGCTGCTTCACTGGAAATAAAGCTGAGCAGTCTCTTCTTGTGAGGTTTACTGCTCCTGAAAACACATCGGAATGTAAACTTGAGTTTATTCCAATTTTATCTTAACAACAGGTGAACAACAGACCTCGGCATAAAAAAAAAAAAAGGAGTACCATATCTTCACAACTGGCCAAATAAGCAACATTATGATAAATGGAGAAAAGACTTAAGGTATCAAGGATTTATTTTCACTTTTACCCCAAATCAACTGTCATAGAAGCAACAGTCAGGGAATCAAAGGACATATTGCATTGGACAAGTCTACAAAAGATTTATTTGAAGCTTTAAGAAGAAGCGTAAGCCAGTTATGATATTTTCAGTCACCTCATATATCAGTGAAAAGCAGACAATAAACAAAGAACTGATGAGATTGTCTCTGAGTTGTGATGTTGTTGAAGAATATTAAAGAAGGAGCAATAACTTTTGTCTCAGCAATAGTACCATGCCATTGTCAAAACTTGTTCTATAACTACATCAAGACTGTAATGTGGAAACATCATTCATCATCTGTTTTTCTTTTAGAAAATAGTTTTGTTAATTTTAAGCTTTTTATACTTCCATATTAATTTTAAAATGACATTGTCAATTTCTAAAAAAAAAAAACCCCAAAACACACCCATGCTGAAATTTAATATGGATTGCAGAGGCTGAATAAATCAAGGTAGGAAGAATCTCCATAGTGCATCTTCTAAAACATAAACAGGATTCCTCTGTATTTATTTAAGTCTCTCTTAATTCTCAGGGGAGTTCTAGTGGTCTGTCTAGACAATCCGTTAAGGGATTTGGGACATGAAGTTTACGCTTGGTTTATTAAATGTATTCCTCATTTTTTTTTCCTTTTATAAGTTCTTGTAAATGAGAGTCTTAATTTCAATTTCAGATTCTACATTGCATCTCTTTCACTTTCATTACCATCCAATTGAGAACTGACTCATGGCTGATCCTACAACGGATTTCCAAGACTATGAATCACATAGGAAGAGACTGCCTATCTTTCTCTGTGGAGCTAAAAATGGGTTTAAACAGTCCTTTGGATTAACACTGCAACCCTTTAAGGACTGTTGTGGTTTCATGCTGATATGTTTTCTTAAAGAAGGATATAGTTCTAGTTTATCTTTTTTTTTTCAGGGAATCATCGAATATTCTTGATGAACAAAGAAAGTCAAGATTAGAGTAGCTTATTGTTTATTAAAAGTCTTTCAGCTAGATAACAAAATTACCAAAAAGAAAGCCCATGTGATTACTCATTATTTACTTTTACCATTGTGTCACATTATTGATATATCAATATATAGATGACATTAAACTAGTCTTCATGATCTTGTGTAAAGTTTATTTATTTTTTATTTTCAATTGATTTTCATGAAAGTTTACAGAGACTTTGGATTTACATTCATTCATTGTTGCACTTTTCTCCCTGCTCCCCCATTCACATTTCTTTTTGAAAAGTAATAGAAAAAATTACTGTTATTCAATCCCTCCCCCCCAAGTCCACTCCACTATCCTAGCTTCATTCTGGACTTCTGTCATAACAATAATATCTAATCATGTCTGTCCTCTTTTATAACAATGGCATTATGCCCTTTGCTTCTTTTTGTTACTGAGATATTTCACTCAGCATAATGTCCCCCAGAGTAATCCATTTTGTGTAATATATCATGAGTTCCTTGTTTTTCAATGCCGCCTAGTATTCCATTTTCTGAATATACCACAGCTTCTCTACCCATTCGTTTGTTGATGGGCCCTTGGATTGTTTCCAACTCTTTACTATTGTGAACAAAGCAAAAATAAAAATATGTGTTTATGTATCTGTTTGGGTGGCAGTTATGGTTTCAACATAAGAAAAGCAATCAATGTAATTCATCACATTAACAAAGCAATGAACAACAACCACATGATCTTATCAATTAATGCAGAAAAGGCCTTTGACAAAAATCCAACACCCTTTCCTGACTAAAAGACTCAACAAAATAGAATTAGAGGGGAATTTCATGAACATAGTAAAAAGTATATACATCAACCCAAGAGCAAACATTGTTCTCAATGGAGAGAGATTAAAGGCATTCCCTTTGGGAACAGGAACTGGCAAGGATACCCACTATCACCTCTCCTATTCAATATTATTATATTAGAACTCTTATTGATAACAATAAGAAAAGAAATAAGAGGCCTCCAAATTGGCAGAGATTAAGTAAAATTACCTCTCTATGTTACTATACTTAGAAAACTCTAAAGACTCAGCAAGAAAACTATTGAACATAGTTGACCAATTCAGCACACTGGCAGGATACATGGTCAACATATAAAAATCAGTTGGATTTCTCCACAGTGACAAA
>NW_006399833.1:13586271-13593512 GCF_000299155.1 Elephantulus edwardii
AGAGCAGGGTTTAGGGCTGTTGTGCATAGGGTCGCTATGAGTCGGAAACGACTCGACGGCACATAACAACAACAACAACAACAACAACAATTTGTTTTTTAGTTATTCTCCAAAGGGCTGTCATGTATACTTTTAGAAAGGATTAATGAGTGAATATAAACTTTGAAGACAAACAAAGAAATATACATAAAACTAGAAATGACTTTATGTTTTTCTCCAATTTATTTTTGGCACATTTTTATGGCTTTTTCATATTTGCATGCTATTAAATGTCACAAGCCTGCAATATTTTTAAAAAATTATTATTTTACATTTGTTTTTATACAAAGTTTATATAATTGTGTTTCACACTATCCTTCTCTCACATTGTGTTCTATACAATCATTCCCATGCATTGTGTTTTATAAAATTAATCACCATTCAAAAAAAAAATTAATCACCATTCAACTATGTCCACCATTACCCTGATTTTTCAGGTCCCCACCAGATCTTTCCTATATTCTTTGCCCCCTCCCAACACCCACCAAATTGTGTGACCCTATGATTTCCCCCTGCTCAGACTCATTTCTCCACTCTCAATCCTTCTTCCCTTGGATCCCTATGCATGTTTTACCAGTTATCCTCTATTTTTAAAGTAATGATCTTATGCAGTATTTGTCTTTATGAGACTGAGTTCACACAGCATAGTATTCTCCAGTCTCTCCCAAGTTACATAGTAATTTTCAAAATTGTTGCTTCTGAGTGTTGCATAGTATTCCATAGTGTGAATGTACCACAACTTCTCAATCCATTTGGTTGTAGTTGTACATTTGGGGTGTTTTCATGTTCTTGTGTGCAATATTGGAGCTCTGGTGGCCTAGTGACAAGAAGATGAACTGAAATCCCAAAGGCCATGTTGTTCGAGGCCACCGGTTGTTCTAAGGGAGAGGAATGGGCAATTTCCTTCCATATGGTTACATTTTTTTTTAAAACAAAACAGACATATGCAGTTTTAGTCCAGGATATTAAAACAATTGAAATGGAAAAATAAACATCTATATAAAACAAAGAAAAAAATCACTGAAGGCTAAATGTCATTCCATAGAAAATGATAATTATGTTATGAAATAAACAAAATTATATCATTAGGGTACTCTAGGGGCTTAGTTAGTAAAGAGTTGTGCTGTTAATCAACAGTGGAATGGCTCTGGAATGCAAATTTACCAGTAGCTCCATGTTAGAAAGATGAGTAATCTTTTCCTACAATATCAATATGATTTACAGTGTCCTGAAAACCTTGCTTGAGTTTCAAGTATGAGTTGGTTCTGGCTTGGTGGCAGTGAGGTTGAAGCTTTATGAGTTTTTGTTTGTTTGTTTTTAATTACTATTATAACACTACTAAGATAAAATAGAAGAATATTTTGGGGTTCTAAATGTGACATTTAAGAATGAAATATTGATGTTCCTATTTTACATACACTTCCTTAATATTCTACTTTGATACTAGGTTGTTGGGGTTTTTTTTAAAAATAATACAAACATATTGTATTTTGTACTTTGTTGTTACTGTTCTAACCAAAAAGCACCATGTTCAGACTGGAATTACTTGTTAGCTTAAAATAGACGGTTTAGACAAAGTCTGCTACATGTTTATTAAGTCAGCCATCAAAATTACAGAGATAGATGAGTTAATTAGTTGAAGAAAAGAACTGATTTCCCACTTTCAAGAAGAATAAATGTGTTTACATTCCAGCATCTTATTAGCAAAGTTGAGAAAATAGTGTATCTTCTCATTCAGGAAAAGAGGGAAATAAAATATTTCAATGAAGTTTACTCTCAAAATTTTGTCACGTTAAAATGGTGGGTTCAGACAATGTAATTTATTTAATTCCCAAGAGCATCATAATATAAAAATGGATTTTCTGACTCTGAGAATGAGCAGACTTTGAGGATTTGTGATTCATGCTGTAAGAAGACATGCTTAATTTAAAGGACAATTAAATAACTTTATGGGATAAAGTGCAAAGAAAAATGAATATATCTCCTTTTGCTAATGATACTATGGAAATTATAGTTCCATTTTCTTCTCCTTCTCCTACATCCCCTGTTTTCACAAAGTATTGGATGATAGCAATGAGCAAGAGTTATGGTTTTTAGCTCTTTTATTGTAAGATGAGAGAGCTCTGGTGGCCTAGTGGATAGAAAGTTGATGCTGCCAACTCAAAGGCTCAAATTCACCAGCTGCTCTGAGGAGGAAAGATCAGCACTCTTTTCCCATGTGATTTACTGCCTCTGAATATCTAATGGAACATCAGCTATGAGTTGGTTTCAACTCAACAATAAATTAATTTTTAGAGTGTTTGGAAGGAGAACTCCGCTATATTTTTTTTTAATTTTTAGAAAATTTTTATTATTTTGTATGTGTGAGTACCATCGAATCTGATTAGACTGGTACAGGAGGAGATTGCCCCTCCTTCTCCAGCAGAGCACCTGGTGGATTTGAACCGTGTGCCTTCAGGGTCGCAGTGCAGTTTCTTGCCACTAGGCCACCAGAGCTCCCTTCACTTCCTTATATTTTTATATGACATGGTCTCACATTTTATTTCAAAGATATTTTATTAAATAAAATATTACTTCTATATGATCATAATAGTATCTACACAGTGAAAACAAACAAAAACAATTCCAACCCCAAAATACCTACCAAAAGCCATTCATTACTACCCTATAACATTGAATAGAAATGTTCATAAGATTTCCAAATCTTATGCCAAATCTTTCTCCTGCAGAGAAAAGTTTGAACTGTTGACCTTTTTATTCGCAACTCAGTACTTAATCATTGCACCACCAGAAACTCAATGATAATTAAAAATGTATATTCAGTAAAAATGGTCAAATTTATTTTAATTAATCTTTACTTAATGAATGCACTGTGCCATCTTATATTTGACCAAAAAAACACCCTAATTTCAAAACTTCTGAATGATAAGATTTTATCAGTTATGATAAAAACATCTAATTTTCATATGAATTTCACAGTTTACTTTCTCTTGATTGGCTTAATCTGTGGACCACTTGATATAGTTGTTGAACTGATAGGGAGTGGAAGGCTATTGAGACTACTTTTGAAGACTTCCTTGGTTCTAGCGCAGACATTTTTTTATTGTAAACTTTGTGGCAAGTTTCTTGAGGCAAAATTTACTTTCTTACAGCATTGACGATACCATGAGCTGCTAGGAGAACAAACAAGTTCATCCTAGAGAGGATGAGACCAGGCTCATCTTGGAAGCAAGAATTCTGAGGCTTTGTCTGACATACTTTGGAAATGTTGCAAGGAGGGACCAGTCCTTGGAGAGGAAAGTCATGCTTGGGAAGGCGGAAGGACAGTGCAAGAGAGGAAGACTCTCAATGAGATGGATTGATTCAGTGACTGGGGTAATGGGAGTGGGTGTGTCACAGACAACAAGATTGGCACAGTATAGAGCAGGGTTTAGGACTGCTGTACATAGAGTCTCTATGAGTAGCAATTGACTTAAGGACACATAACAACAGCGTAATTGTACAAATGAAGATAGAGCTTGGGAGCTTCTAGACACTCAATAAATGCTTGTGATTATAAGCTTTTAGATTTCCTAAAACTTCATCTGTCTTGAGTAAAACCAGGAAATATTTTAAAGACAATCTAGAGGAAGTTGTTGCTATGTGCTGTCAAGTCACTTGCAACTTATAGCGACCCTATGTACAACCGCCCTAAACCCTGCTCTCTTACCAACCTTATTTTCTCCAAAACACCTATCCCCATTACCCCAAGTGATGGAATCAATCTGTCTTATAGTGGGTCTTCCTCTCCTGTGCTGTCCCTCTACCCTCCCAAGCATGAGGTCCCTGTCCAAGGACTGATCCCACCTTGCAACATGTTCAAAATATGTCATACAGGGCTTCAGAATCCTTGCCTCCAAGGAGCAGCATGGCTTCACCATCTCCAGGATGAACTCGTTTGTTCTCTTAGCAGTCCACGGTATATTCAATACTCTTCTCCAGCACCAAAGCTCAAAGGCATAAGCTCTCCTATCATCCTGAGTCATTGTCCAGCTCTCTGATGCATAGCAAGTAATGACAAAGACCATGGCCTGTGTCAAGTACCCCTTAGTCTCCAAACTGACATCGTTGTTCTTCAATACTTTGGAGAGGTCTCTGACAGTAGACTTTCCCAATGCAATTCATCTTTTAATTTCCTGGCTACTAGTACCAAGAGTGCTGATTGTAGAGCCAAGCAAACTGAAGCTGTCAACAATCTCAATCTCTTCACCATCTATAATGATGCTGCTCATCGGGCCAGTGGTGAGAATAGTCTCAAATTTGAAGGTACCCTAAAGTGTCTGTTATAACTTTGATTTCTGGGCTACAATATCAGACTCTGGATCAATCTGTCTAGATTGAGTCTTAGAATTTGCATTTTTGACAACTTGCTTAGTGATGCTGAAACTTTATGAAATGAAATTATGAGTGACTTCTGCAACATAACCAATTGTCTGTATGCATCTATCTGACAGGTTTACTAAATTAATAAGAACTATATTTGTGTTCCAAAAATTTTGCATTTTTATTCTTATTAGGAAATAAAAAACTTTATCTTCAACATTGACATTTTAATTGAGCATTTACCAAATTGTTTTAATATCTAAAGGGAGAATTATCAAAGTTTAATTGTTGTCATTGTTGGCAGCATCTGTTAGTTGAAATATATCAATCCGTATACCATCAATTCCTGGGGCCTTATCATCACCCCAGGCTCTTGCTCATATGCTGTTTCATTAAATTCTTCTGTGCCTGTCAATTCCTTTCAGTACAGTGACTCTGTATACTCTTTGTATTTTCTCTTAATGCTTTCTGGATCATTTAATATTCTGCTCAAAGCATCCTTAAGTATTGCAACTCAAGGCTTGAATTTCTTCTTAAGTTCCTTTGAGCTTAAGAAATGCTGAGTGAGTTTGGCCCCTTTGATTTTCTGACTCCAGCTCTTTACAAACATCAGTATAATACTTTTACTTTGTCTTGCAGTGCTGCCTTTTGAAATCTTCTGTTTTCGGCTCCTTAATGTCTTGATTTCTTCCCTCTGCTTTGGCTTCTCAGTGCTCTAGTGCAATATTCAAAGTCTCTTCTGACATCCACTTTGTTCTTTTCTTTCTCCTCTGTCTTTGCAATGACCTTTTGCACTCTTCCTGGATGATATTCTTGATATCTTCCCACAACTCGTCTGGCCTTCACTCATTAGTTTTCAAGGCCTCAAACCTCTTCCTGAGACGGTTCAGAGAGGAAAAATATCTTAGTCCAACCCTTCAAAGGAGAAAACAAGAACATGGAATGAACTTTAAAATGCAAGTTTTCCCTCTCCGCTAGTCTCATGAGAAGACAGATAAGCCAAAAGGACCATGAGACTCAGGGAGGAAGTATCCAGGGCACTATTCCCTTTCAGCTGGCTGCAAATTCTGTATTAGCTAAGGTGCAGAATCCCCTCCCAACTAGCCATGACAAAAGACACAGGTATACAGAGACCACTACCTTGATTCTGGTATACTGTTATTAGACACCACCACTGAAATCACACTCCAGCAGCAGGTTTTATAAGTACCCATTCTTGGGGAGGGAAAGGTCCTAGGTAAGAGTCCTGGGAAATTTCCAGTTCCTCTCATTAGTAAGTTCTCAGAATTGGGAACTGCATTGTTGAGAAGTTTTCACTTCCTTGAACCTTTAACTCCTCAGTGAAGAATAGCTCCTGTCCCAAACAGCTTTTGAAGAAGAGATAGGTACAGACCCTTTAACAGCTACAGAGACTTGGGGGCTGCACTGTACTATCATCCTAGGAAGCACTCCTGGGACTTTCATACATACTAATAAGAACATCACCTAATGTCAAGAAAGCAACACACAACCTAGGAAGCACTCCTAGGACTTTCATACATATTAATAAAAACATCACCTAATGTCAAGAAAGCAGCACACAACATCAAATATTATGGAAAAAACAAAGCAAGCCTTCTCCTAAAAAATGATTTCAGACCCAATGAATACCACACAGATAGGTAGAAAGAAGAAATATATCAACATGAAGTTATATGAACAGCTACTGCAGAAATTAAAAAAAAAGGATGAAATAACAAAATGAAACTTTGTGGTTCACAATGGCTAGATCCATAAGTGGTCTTGGCGATCGTGCAAAATCAGACAGTATTTTATCCTGTTGTGTGTGGTGTTATTATGGATAGGACTAGCTCCATAGCTACCAACAGTAAAAATAATAAATTTGAAGAAGTTCCTACTTAGTAAATATTTTGCAATTTGTGTATGAATGCAATCTTATTTCTATTTGTAGATTGGAAATACCTGGATTGAGCTGTATGAAAGTGAATGATCCTAACTAAGGCAATTTTGAAATTTTCTATCAGAGCTTATTATTTTTCTCTGATTTTATAAGTATAATAAGCATTTGGATGCAATAGTGTCTGATTATCTTATTGATGCAAATGATAGAGCAGATAATGCCTCAAAACCTGCATTCATAATTTCTAGTACACAATTACTGTTTAAAAAGCTCTTGGCTTTTGATGATCCTCTTTTCTATTATAAATCTCAAGGGTGAACAGAAGAGAATGTGTCACACATATAACTGCAGTGCATATTTAAACATAATTTCTGGCTGTTAAGAATGTACCATGTGTTTCCACCGAATGTGGGAAATCACATTTCTAAAAAAAAATAATAAACTGTCCACTGTGCACTTGACACAGTAATCAGGTTACAACCCTTTGTTTTGGTTGATCCACTCAGCTGTGACGTGAATCAAACAGGAACCTTGAAAAAATTACTTTTAAGCTGAATGACATCTCTAGTCACACTAAGCAAAACCTGGCAGAAACATAGATCTTTTCAAACTGCAAACAGACTTTAGCACTCTGTGCATTGAGACTAAAACTGCTTTCTGCAATAGACCTCACTCTCACTGCTGTAAAGTCAATCTCAATTCACATACAGTGCTACGCTACAAATGGAAAAGTTGGAGATTTGAACCGGCCAATTACTTGGTGGGGAAAAGATGTGATAATCTGGTTTCACAAAAATTTTAGCCTTGGCAACTTTCTGGGATAGTTCTACTCTTTCCTATAAAGTCATTATAAAAATAAAAGTCAGGAGCTTCAAATGTAAGCTAGACTCTCATCACTAACATTTTACCAAGGTTTTTACATATATATATTCCATTATTA
>NW_006399833.1:13598352-13603516 GCF_000299155.1 Elephantulus edwardii
ATTCATCCTGGAGAGGGTTAAACCAGGATGCTCCTTGGAGGTAAGAATCCTGGGGCTTCGCCTGACATACTTTGGACATGTTGTAAGGAAAGACAGGTCCTTGGAGAGGGAAATCATGCTTTGTAAGGTGGAATAAAATTTGTCTTAATATTTATTGTATAACTTATATTTTTATCATTCACTTGATTAAACTTGATTATGTCCTCCACAAAAAAAAAACAACACACACACACCAAACCACACATGTGGAAATTAAATAACTATCTGCAAGAACATGATATAAAAGAAATAAAGAATGACATAAAAAATGTTCCTTGAAACAAATAATAATGAAATTTCAACTTACCAAAACCTCTGGGACACAGATAATTCAGTTCTCAGGGGGCAGTTCATAGCAATAGGCACACCCATAAAAAAGGAAGAAAGAAGCAGTAGCAGTGATCTAACTCAACATCTTCAGCAAATAGAAAAATAACAACAATCTAATCCTACAACCTCTAGAAGAATGGAAATTATTAGGAAAAGAGCTGAAATAAATGAGATAGAAAAGAGGAAAACAGTTGAAACCATCAGTAAGACCAGGAACTGGTTTTTCAAAAGGGTCAATAAAATTGACAAACTACTGGCAAATTGAAAAAAAGGGAAAAAAAGAAGACACAGATAACACAGTTAAGAAATAATAGATGTAACATCACAACAGAACCAGAGGAAATTAAATTGATAATGACAGAATAATACCAAAAAAGCTATACTTTAATAAATTTGAAAACCTAGAGGAACTGGACAAATTTCTTGAAATGAATTCATCCCCTAACCAGATTGACAAGGGAAGATATAAAACACTTGAACAGACCCTTCACAGAAGAAGAAATGGAAAAGGATTTTACTTTTCAGCGTTTACTCTCTGTTTCATCAGCAATTTCTTTTAATACTGGATCATTTTCATAAGTACACTATCTGTCAACTTCAGGATTAAAAGACATTTTTCAAATTCCAATCTCTCTCGATCCCACATCATCTTTCAACTGCAATTTTTTCTGTTTTCTAACATAAGACAATTGTGTGTTTGACTTCCATTACATTACAATCAGTTTGCTTTAGTTTTATTATTTCATCTAGACATTTCTTACTTCCTATGAAACACCTGGCTTTGCCCTGGGCTGGAATTGACCTGACAGCAATTTATTTAGATATATCCACGTGTCCATGTTCTTGTATTATGCTTCATCCTTAGGGATCTAATTTCTTCCTTTACAAATCTTAAAATGCTTTTTCCTTTTTATTTTTTAGCTAATGTCAAAATCTTCTACCTTTAAAAGTGGTATAATCTTTATTTAATTTTTCTTATCGAGTGATAATTTAAATCATGTAAAACAATAGCTTGATATTAGCCTATGGGGACTTTCAGCCCCACTGCCTCAATCTATTTAGTTCTTTGCTCAAATATCACTGAGATGTTCCCTAGTCACTGTATTTAAAGCATATTTCTATCACACCACAGAGTATTTTGTATTGCCTTAGCAATTATTACCATCAACATCTCATGCATTTCTTTAGTTATTACCTATGCTGTTGTTGTTATGTGCCATTGAGTCGCCTCCTACTCATAGCAACCCTATGTACAACAGCCCTAAACTCTGTTCTATCCTGTGCCAATCGCACTGTTTCCGACACACCTACCCCCATTACCCCTGTCACTGAATCAATCCATCTCACTGAGGGTCTTCCTCTCCTGCACAATCCTTCCACCCTCCCAAGCATGCCATCCTTCTCCAAGGACTGGTCCCTTCTTGCAACATGTCCAAAGTATGTCAGATGAAACTTCAGAATCCTTGCCTCCAGAGAGCAGCCTGGCTTCACCCTCTCTAGGACAATCCTCTTTGTTCTCTTAGCAGTCCATGGTATATTCAATACACTTCTCCAATACCACATATTCAACCTTTAAAATCCAATATTCTTGCAGACTTCATTCCTTTCTACATGCCCCAAACTTAGAGCAGAATCTGACACACAGTAGAAAATATACAGTTGTTAGACACAATAATGCTTTCTGATTTTGCTTTTGAGAAATTTAGTGCTAGACTATTTGGTGTTTTATAGTTTCTCTTGCGTTTTCTAATATAAAGTTTAGTTATTTTGGTATTATGAGAAATTCTAGACCTTATTAATTTTTATCGTACCTTGATTATAGTTACTGTTGTTAGGTGTCATTAGGTATATAACAACCACATGAACAACAAATAGGAACCCTATCTTATCCTATGTCATCTTCATCATCCCTGACATACTGGAGCTCATTCATCCATCTCATTGAGGGTATCTTTCTCTTTTGTTGACCATTGCTTTTTCTAAGTATGATGTCCCTTTACAAAAAATTTACCCTCTCCTAGGTTCATGTTTGAGAAGAATGGGAATGCCAGACACTTGATTGTACTCATGTGAAATCTATACTTGAACCAAGAGGCAGTCTTCAGAATAGAGCAAGGAAACACGGTATGGTTCAAAATTAGGAAGGGAATGCTTTAGGGATGTGTCCTGTGTCCATACTTTTCCAATCTATATGTAGAACAGATCATTCAGCTAGACTTTATGAAGAGGAAGGTGGCATCAAGATTGAAGGAAGACTCATCAACAACCTCCATTATGTAAATGATACAACCTTCTTGCTGAAACTGAGGAGTAACTGAAGAGTTTGTCTCAGAAGGTCAAGGATTGTCGTCTTCAATATTAATTGAAGCTTATTATCAAGAAGAAAAAGATTCACACCAATTGGCAACACCATGATGAATGGAGGTAGTTAACAATTTCAGCTTATTCATCTCCACAAGCACTCTTACTGCCAGCAGTCAGGAAATCAAAAGACAATTTGCACTGGAAAATCTGTTGTCAGAGATCTCTTCAGAGTACTGAGAAGCAACGATGTCAGTCTAGAGACTAAGATATGCCTGATCCAAGCCATAGTCTTCACAATTACTTGCTATGCATCAGAGAGCTGGAAAATATATTAGGATAACAGAAGAAGAATTGATGCCTTTGAGTTGTGGTGCTGGAGAAGAGTATTGGATATTCCATGAACCACCAAGAAAACAAAGAAGTCTGTTTTGCAGAGGGTGAAACTAAATTTCTCCTTGGAGGCAATGATTTTTAAGCTCTGTCTCATGTACATTGGGCACAGGGCCAGTAGGGGCTAGTACTTGGAGAAGGACATCATGCTTGAAAGAGTGGAGGGACAGCTCAGAAAGGAAGATCCTGGATGAGATGGATTGACACAGAAACTAGGGCCATGGGATTTGGTGTGTCAGAGTCAGCGAGATTGGCTCGGGATAGGACAGGCTTCAGAGCTATTGTATAGAAGGTCACTGTGAGTTGCAGGTGACTTGATGGAACATAACTACAACATCAGCAACATGATAAAAGTATATGAGATGAAGCTTTGCCATCCTTGCCTCCAAGGAGTACTCCAGCTATACCCCTTCTAACACATATCTATTTGTTCTTTTGACAATCCAAACTCAAAAACATTAATTCTGCTGCTGTCATTCTTATTCATTATCCAGCTCTCCGTTGTGTAATAAGTGATTGAAAAGACAATGACTTCTGCCAGGTACACCTCAGTCTTCAACTGACATCATTGTTCCTAAAAATTTGAGAAGTCCCTGACAACGGGGTTGCCCAGTACAGTATCACTCCTGATATCCTGACTACTGTTACCATGAGTGTCAATTATTGATCCAAGTAAGATGCAAACAAAGTATTTTAATGAATTGTTCAAAGAGTTGGACTTGTTAAATCAAAAGGGATGAACTCGCCCTGCATTTCTTAAGCTGAAGGCACTGAAGAACAAAGCCTCAAGTTGCAATACTTAAGGATGCTCAGAGCAGAAGAGTGTTGAATGACCCAGGAAGCATCAAAAGAAGATAGAAGGAGTAAACAGAGTCACTATACCAAAAAGAACTGGCTGACACAAAAGAATTTCATGAAACAACATATGATAAAGGGCCTATGGTGATGAGGGAGTCCAAGCTACTCTGAAGGAATTGGCAGAAAATAAGGCCCCCAAAATTGAAATATTTCAGAAAACAGATGTTGTCCTCGATGCACTTACCAGGTTATATCAAGAAATCTGGAGGACAACCACTTGTCCATCGGACTGGAAGAGATTTGTACATATTCCCATTAAAAAAATAATAATAAGATGACCCAATACTATGGAAATAACTGACAATATCACTACTATCACACAAAAAACAAGTTCCTGCTGAAGAGTATAAAAAAAATCACTGGAACAAGTACATCAGCAGAGAACTGCAGATGTGCAAACTGGGTTTAGAAGAGGCCACAGCACTAGGGACATCACAACAACTGTTAGATGGATTTTGGCAAAAAGCAGACAGTACCAGAGGAATATCTATCTATTTCATTGACTATGCAAAGGCACTTGATTGTGTAGATCACAGCAAATAGCGGCTATCCTTGAGAAGAATGGGAATCTCAGAACACTTAATTAATTGTGCTTATGCAAAGCCTATACTTGCTATAGTAGTCAGAACAGAGCAGAAAAACACTACATGGGTCAGGATCAGGAAAGATATACATCAAGGATGCATCCTATCTCCATACCTTTTCAATCAATATGCAGCAATAAATCATTCAGAAGGTTGGACTTTATGAGGAGAAATGTGACATCAAGATTGGAGGAAAACTCATCAACAACCTGCATTATGCAGATGACACAACCTTGCTTACTGAAACTGATAGGGACATGAGGCATATACTTCAGAAGGTCAAGGACTGTAGTCTTCAATATGGATTGTAGCACAACATCAAGAAAACAGAAGTTCTCACCACTGGACCACTTGGAAGCTTCATGATAGACATTGTTAAGAACTTCATCTTGCCTGGATCCATAATCACCACTCTTGGCACCAGCAGTCAAGAAATTAAAAGACAAATTTTATTGGGAAACTCTGTTATTAGGGACCTCTCTAGAGTACTGAAGAGCAATGATGTCAGTCTGGAGACTAAGGTTCACCTGATCCAGGCTGTGGTCTTCACAATTACTTGCTATGCATCAGAGAACTGGACAATGACTCTAGTTCTTTGTTGTTGTTGAGTCACCTGCAGCCCATAATGACAGAGTGTACAGCAGCTCTGAAGCCGGCCC
>NW_006399833.1:13603616-13604881 GCF_000299155.1 Elephantulus edwardii
ATCATTGCTCCTGTGTGCTGCATAGTATTCCATTGTATGAATGTATCATAATTTCTCAATCCATTCACCTGTGGTTGGACATCTGGACTGTTTCCATGTTCTTGCGATGATGAATAATTCTGCATGAACATTGCTGTACAAGTCTCCATTTTTGCCTATGTTCTCATTTTCTCAGGGATTATTCCAAGTAGTGGTCATATGGAATTTCTAAGATCAGCTTTTTGAGGAAGCACCAAACTGCCTTCCAGAGTGGTTGTATCATTGTATAATCCCACCAACAATGTTCCTTTCTCACTGCATCCTCTCCAACATTTATTACTTATTACTGTGCTAAACTTTGCCACTGTTAATACCTCCTTGTGGTTTTTATTTGCATCTCTATTACTGGCAGTAATTTGGAGCATTTCTTCATGTGTCTGTTTGTCATTCACATATCTTCCTCTGTGTAAATTCTTTCCATGTCTTTTGCCAATTTTGTATTTGGGTTATCACTCTTTTTCTTGTGGAGGTCCAGGAGTATTCTGTAAAATTTTGTTTTAAGATTCCAGTCTGAGATGGTATTACCAAATGTTAGTTCCCAGTTGGTATGTTTTCTTTTCACCCTGTTGGGAAAATATGCAGTTGTAACAACTTTTATTCTGATTTATTTACAAAGTTTAAATACATTGTTTTTCATAAAAAAGCCTCCCCATTTCCTTCACGCCATCTACTCATCAAATTGTGCAACTCTATGATTAAAACCCTACCCCCCCATCCTCACCCCTCTATTTCCACACCCCATACACACACATTGGATCCTCATACTCATTCTACAATAATGGTTTTATACAGTGTTTGTCCTTGTGGGAGCGAGTTCGTTCACTCAGCATAATGCTTTCCCAAGTTGTTGTTGTTGTTGTTATGTGCCGTCGAGTCATTTACGACTCATAGCAACCCTATGTACAACAGCCCTAAACCGTGCTCTGTCCCGTCCCAATCTCATTGCCTCTGACACACCCATCCTGATTACCCCAGTCACTGAATCAATCCACCTCATAAAGGGTCTTCTCCTTCTGCGCCATCCCTCCACTCTACCCAGCATCATGTCCCTCTCTAAAGACCTGTCTCTCCTTACAACATGTCCAAAGTATGTCAGGCGAAGCCCCAGAATTCTTGCCTCCAAGGAGAAGCCTGGTTTAACCCTCTCTAAAATGAATCTGTTTGTTTTCTTGGCAGTCCATGGTATATTCAGTACTCTTCTCCAGCACCACAGCTCAAAGGTGTCA
>NW_006399833.1:13612461-13629900 GCF_000299155.1 Elephantulus edwardii
TGGATGACAGTTTTGACAACCTCCTACAGATTGCAAGGCCTTCATTCATTAGTGTTCAATGCCTCATACCTGTTCTTGAGATGGTTTTTAAAGTTATGTGGGATAGACTCGAGATCACGGTTTGGTTCTTGTGGCTTTTTTTTTTTAATTTTAATTTTCTTTAGCTTCAGTTTGAACTTGCACTTGAGTAGTTGATGATGGGCCTAGTTTTACAGCTGATATTGAGTTTCTCCAATGATTCTTTTCACAGATATAATCAATCTGATTCCTGTGTAGTCCATCAGGTGAGGTCCATATGTAAAGTTGCCATTTGTGCTTTTTATAAAAGGTATTTGCAGGGAGCTCTGGTGGTCTAGTTGCAAGACACTGCACTGCAATCCCAGAGGTACGCGGTTCAAATTCACCAGACGCTCTGCTGGAGAAGGAGGGGCAATCTCCTCCTGTACCAGTCAGATCTGATTTGACGTTAGACGTAAAAATAATACAATTTAAAAAATTTTAAACATTTTTTAAAAAAGTATTTGCAATGAAAAAATCATTATTGTACAAAATTCTATCATTTTATCTCTAGTTTCATTTCTATCACCAAGTCCATTATTTTCCGACTACTGATCATCCTTCTCTATTCCCAACTTTTGCATTCTCTTTTTTTTTTCTGTTTGTTTTTTTTTTCCAACTTTTACATTCTAATTACCAGTTATTACTACTGAATCTTGGTTGCATGTTTGGTCTATTTCAGACTGCTAAAATTTATAGAAATCTTCTAATCCTCTTTGGCTCTGGTTGAAGATGCATATATTTGAATGATAGTGGTATTAACAATTTTTTCCTTGTATGTATATGGATATTATCCCATTTTCACAACATTGTATTTCAGGAAGGACCTAGAAATGGTCTTTTAGACTATGAACATGACTCCATTTCCCCCTCACTTTTTAATTTCTGGTGTAATAGATCATATTTTTGTTTCATCCAAAATGGACCATACGAATCCATCTCAGCTTGCCAATGTCTATAATTGTGTGTTCAGTTTCTTCTTTAACAATGTCCACTTTTCCTACATTCACACTTCGAACATTCCAGGTTCCAATCACTAGTGCCTATGTATAAATGCTCCTCTTTATTTGTGTTTTCCAGTATGAGAGCTCAGCCTCTGATACCATATCCACCAGTGTAAATGCCCTGTATTGTTTATAGGGTTTTCAGAGGTGGATGGCCAACCTTTCTTCATAGTCTGTCTTAATTTGTATGTTTATGATAGACCAGGTTTCAGGCTGTTGTACATAGGATCACTATGAGTCGCAAGTGACTCAACGGCACATAAAAACTACAACAAGCATTAGTACAATATCTAACAGATAAAAAAGCACATGAAAGACACTAGAAAAGTAACGGATAGATTTGGTGTTGGTCCTCCTACTTTTGCATGTGCTGTGGTTCTATCCCGCACCCTGCTCTACCAGCACCTTGCTCTGTCCCCTTGCCTCACCCCACTGGACACTCCTCTCCTCTTTTCCGCACCTAACCCCGGATATGATGGTTGGGGACTTCAGTCACTTCTGTCCGCTCATTACATGTCTACTCCCCAGTGTTCTTGGCACCGTAACATGACGGTTTCCTCTCCTCTCACGTGGCAGTGGTCTTTGCTGTTTGTTGTGTTGAACGGCTTTTCATCATTATAGATTATAGTCTTATTTGTTTTATACTCTTTCTTTCATTTTATCTCTAGTGGGATCTTTTCAATGAAAATTCCTTGCTGCAGTAGTTTAAGATAGCCATCCACAGCGTGCTCTTCCATGTGCTTGATGGACGTCACTAGTCAGAAGCATTAGTTAACTGCCTGCTTTTAAGGATCTCAAGTCTTGTGCGCAATGCATACTTTAAACTTCAACCTATATTGAAATAGGTGCATATGTCCAATCCCTTCATTTAAGACATACATCCCTTTTTACTTCCTTTATTGAGATTAAAACTTTTTAAGGAAATTTATACTGATTTAAGTACAAAGTTTGAATACATTGTTTTTCAAAAAAGATCCCTCCCATTTCCTTTATCCCTCCCACCTTTCGAATTGGGCAACCTTGTGAGTGACACTCCACCACACCACCCTCCCATCCTCACCCCTCTGCTTCCACCCTCCCCTCCTCCTTGGATCCTCATACTCATTCTACAGTAATGGTTTTATACAGAATTTGTCCTTGTGGGACTGAGTTAGTTCACTCAGCATAATGCTCTCCAGTTTCTCCAAAGTTAGGTAATAATTTACCAAGTTATTGCTCCTGCGTGCTGCATAGTATTCCATTGTGTGAATGTGCCGTAATTTCTCAATCCATTCGATTGGACATTTGGGCTGTTTCCATGTTCTTGCGATGGTGAATAATGCTGCTATGAACATTGGTGTAAAAATCTCAGTTTGGGCCTCACTTCTCATATTCTCAGGATATATTCCAAGTAGTGGAATAGCTGGGTCCTATGGAATTTCTAGATTAAAGATTTTAATATTTTCCCCCAGAGCAACATAAACTTCTAACATTACTGTGTAAATAGAGAAGTATATTGGCAAGGCTCATTAATATAAGCCCCCCCCCCACACACACACACACTCAAGTTGGATAGCTCTGCTTCAAATTTATGTAGATATTGCAGTAATAATTTATCTTCTTATGAATATATCAGAGCCAAGAGATTATAGAAATGTTTCCAGGTTATCTAGTTCTTTTGGTATTGGCTCTGTGTATTCCTTCCATCTTTTTTATTATTCTTCATTCATTGTTGCACATTTTCTTCCTTCCCTCTCTTTTCTTCCTCTCACAGTTCACTTTGCAATGTACTTCTTGTTCCAGATTGTTGTCATACACAATAATAGCCATATATTCTTTCCCAACAGTTCTTGATTTTCCTACACCATTTAATATTTTGCCGATAGAATCCTTCAGTTTTGCAACTTGAGGTTTGAATTTGGAGAAATGTCAAATATGTTCTTTCTTTTGGTTTTCTAACTCTATTTCCACATAACTCTTTGCTTTGTCTTTTCAAGATGCCCTTTGAAATCTTATCTAGTCTTTAATTTTAGCATTTCCCTCATTGATAACTGCTCTGGTCTCTGATCAATAGTGTTCATTGCTTCAAATCTATTCTGGAGATGCAATATTGTATAAAACCATTATTGCAGAATGTGTATGAGGATCCAAGTAGGGGGGCAGGTTGGAAGCAGAGGGATGAAGATGTTCAGGGACGGGGGATTAAACATGGGGTTGTCCAATTTGATGAGATGTGAGAGCAATCGGGAGAATCTGGTCTGAAAAACAATGTGTTAGAATTTTGTAAACAAACTAGTATACATTTAAAAAAATCTTTTGGAATATATTCCAGGTTGTATTTTGGTCCTCATGGACTTGTTTTCATTATCTTCACCTTCAATTTCAGCTCCCACAGGAATAATTGACGGTCTGTTCAACAGTCATTCCCTAGCCTTGTTTAATTGCCCATCTCTTTCCTTGAAGCTTTATGTTTCCCTCCAAGGAGCACTCTGGCTCACTTTCTCAAAGACATATTTGTTTGTTCTTTTGGCAGAAATGATAAAGTTTGGTCTCACATACTTTGCACATGTTGCAGGAGAAGTTATTCTGTGAAGAGGGACATCATACTTGGAAAGACAAAGGGTTGATTAAGGAGACCAGATAGATTGACACAATGACTACAGCAATGGGCTCTAGTATTTCAGGAAGTGTGAGGACAGCACAGGATAGAACACAGTACAGATCTGTTGTTCATCGAGTCACTGTGGGTCATGCTTGACTCAAGGGCACCTAACAACAAAAACAACAAAAAAAACCCTATAGTCTCTTTGCACAGATGCCATCAATTTAATTCCTGTGTAGTCCATCAGGTGAAATTGTAATGAAGGATAGCTAATATTTTCAACACTCACTAAGTTAGTTTTTCACAGTTTAAGGCTCTAGCTTGAAAAATATCCCTCTGGCTACTTCCCACCTTTTTCCTTATTCATCTTATCCCTGTCTGCAATTTGCCCTGTTATTGTTGCTAGGTACTGTCTAGTTGAGTGTGACTCATAGTGCCCCTATGAAGAACAGACCTGAACCCTGTACCTTCTTCATCATCTTTGACACACTTGAACCCATTGCTTTAGTCACTTTGTCAATTCATCTCATTGTAGTCGTCTTCTCTTCTGATCACCTTTCACCTTTCCAAGCATGATGTCCCTTTCTAAGGAATAGCCTCACCTAAGAACATATCCAGAGTATGAGAAATGAAGCTTTATCATTTTGCATCCAAGAAACACTCTGGTTGCACTTTCTCCAATACATATGTGTGTGTGTTCTTTTGACAGTCCATGGGATATTCATTATTCTTTTCCAGCACCACAAATCAAAAGTATCAATTCTTCTACCATCCTTATACATGTTGTTGTTGTTGTTGTTGTTATTGTTATGTACCTTCGAGTCACCTGCAACTTTTAGTGACCCTATGCACGACAGCCCTAAATATTGCTCTTTCCTGAGCCAAACTTATTGTCTCTGACACACCTGCCCCCATTACCCTAGTTACTAAATCAATCTGTCTCATCAAGGATCTTCCTCTCCTGCACTATCCCTCCACCCTCCCAAGCATGACGTCCCTCTCCAAGGCGTCAGAAGGAGCTTCAGAATCCTTGCCTCCAAGGAGCAGCCTGGCTTTACCTTCTTCAGGATGAAATTGTTTGTTCTCTTAGCAGTTCAGGGCATATTCAATACTCTTCTCTGACACCACACCATCAATTCTTCTTCTATGATCCCTAGTCATTGTCTAGCAAGTGATTTCAAAGACCATGGCCTGTATCAGGTGCACATTAGTCTCCAGACAGACATCTTTGCTCTTCAATATTTTGGAGAGGTTTCCAACAGCAGACTTTCCTAGCGCAATACGTCTTTTCATTTTCTGGAGCTGGTGTCAAGAGCAATGATTGTGGAATCAAGGAAACTAAAGCTTCCTGTGGGGCTCACCCCAAAGTATTAAAAGTAGCTTTGTAATTAAAAAAAAAGGAAACTAAAGCTGTTAATAATCTCAATCTCTTCACTATCCATCACTATGTTGCTAATCGACCCAGTGGTGAGAATCTTTGTTTTCTTGATATCGAGCTTCAATCCATATTAAAGGCTGTAGTCCTTATTTCTTTATGCAGAATAGACACATGGATATTCTTAGTCTCAACTAGCTATTCTCTTCTGGTTTTATTTAAATAAAGCATGGGGAGCTCTAGTGTGGCATATTATGTGGGGAATAAATCTGTTAACCTAAAGGCCATACCTCTCTGTTGGTTCAAATCTCTCAGCCAACCAGTGGCTTCTTGGGAGGAAGATGGATCATCTCCTCCAGTGTGATTGATAGCACTGGAAACCTAACTGGAGGGGCAGCTATGCATCAGTTCCCAACGAGGGCAATGAGAGAAACAGAGAAATAAAAAGAACCAAGTGTATCATATCAGCTAAGACTCTAACATTATTAGTGATGGTCACATGCTGAATTTGTCAAATGTTAAAATAACTTATCTTTAGCATCTCAATAAACACCATCTCTAACTTTCTTCTTTAATATTTAACCACTGAATTAGAAAGAAACATACTGTGAGGTTAATAAAATTGTTGTCACTAACGTCTGACTTTCATCATCCAAATAAGAATTTTACAGAATTCTTAGCCCTAAATTGAAAATAACTTAAATAAATTCAGTCTGATTTGTCCTTTATTTTAATGACAGCCATCTATGACTAGTATATTTGCAACCATCACATAAAGTGAATTTTTCTTCTTCTTCTCTAATAAACATAATCTCGAGATGAGTGTCATAGTTTAAGAGCCGTAGAAGCCCAGCTTTGGAACAGTCAAAAGCATCATGTTATATATTGTATGTGACAAATGTATAGTATACTTCTTTCAAAATGAGTTTCTGAAAATCCTTCTTTTGCATTTATTGTACTCATAAAGTAGTGTAATTTAGCTAGATTTAATCAAATCATCAAAGGTTTCAGAATGTTTTTAAATGGGCTAAGCTATTCACACTCTCCATCTAGAACCTGACATCTTGGAGAACCTTTCAAGGCTACACTAAGTGTAGACTGTAGTTTTCAGACTGAAAACATAAATTTTGGGGAAATATGGAAAAGAGGGCTTTGAAATCAATATTCCTTAGCATCATATTCCTTAGTATAATTATTAATCATTTTTTGTTGTTTTGTGTCATCAAGTCGGGACAGGCCCATAGCTGACCCTCCAGTGGGTTTTCAGAGACAGTAATCTCACTGGAGGAGACGGCGCATTCGTCTCTTGTGGACCAGCTGACGGATTTTTAACCATGACCCTATGGGATTGCAACACAGCTCCTTAACTTTAGGTCACCAGAGCTCCCTTCATTATTAATTAGGGAGAGTTGGATCTCTTCTCTTCTCAAATCTATACCTATAAATGTAAAGATTTGAACCAAATCTTCAGGGCAGTTTGTAGAAGTTTCATCTTTCTATTTACTATAGATGTGTTACCTAAAATATAGGTTTGTTAATCCTAACCCTTGTATTTGTGGTTATAAGCTCAGGGGGGAAATGAATTTTCCGTTTTGCTAAGAAGACAAGATTAGTGAAAAGTATGTCTTGAATGAATCTCTTTTGAGATGTGAAAGAGATTGAACAAGCCAGAGAAGCAGACGTGGAGAACGGGGAGGGAGATTCCAAATATTGTGGAGAACACTCAGAAACAGAAGCTCAGGGGAGACAATGACCTGCCTCCAAAGCAGAAAAAACGAAACCAACAAACAAACAAAAACAAATACTTGTCCCTCTAGAGCTGGAACCCTTCATTTAAACTTTTGGTCTCTTAAACTGTAAGCTCAGGTGTCATCTTCACTAGGGACTTGTGATGATAATGTTAAAGTCAAGCCTGTCTACCAGTTTCAATGCACCAGTGGATCCATCAGAAAAAGATGGGTGACCTCATTCTCTGCTATTTAAATGACTCAGAAACCCAATGGAGAGTCAGCTGGGAGATTTTTAGGGAACTCTGTTGGCTTAGTTTGTGTGGAATTGTGATAATAAAATAATGAGCTTTAACTGAGAAAAAAAATTTCCTGTTTGTATAGGCCATTCAATTGTGATATTTCTATTTTGTTGTTGTTGTTATGTGCCATCGAGTCACTTGTGACTCATGGCAACCCTATATACAACAGACCAAAACCCTGCTCTATCCTGACAAGCCCATTCTGATTACTCCAGTCACTGAATCAATCCACCTAATAGAGGGTCTTCCCCTCCTGCGCTGTCCCTCCACCCTCCCAAGCATCATGGCCCTCTCCTTATAGCATGTCCAAAGCATGTCAGACGAAGCTTCAGAATACTTGCCTCCAGGGAGCAGGCCGGTTTAACCCTCTAAAGGTTGAATCTCTTTGTTTCCTTAGCAGTCCATGGTACACTCAATACTCTTCTCCAGCACCGGAGCTCAAAGGCATCAATTCTCATTCTACCCTCCCTAGTCATTGTCCAACTCTCTGACGCATAACAAGTAGTTGCAAAAACCATGGCCTGTATCAGACGCACATTAGTCTCCACAGTGACACCATTGCTATTCAGTACTTTGGAGAGGTCCCTAACAGCAGACTTTTCTATTTCAATATGTCTTTTCATTTCCTATTCTAGCAACACTAAATAACTAAGTCAATGTCCAATATCTTTTGTCTTTAATTTTGAAAGGTTATGTTTGGCTAATCTTCTTCTCAAATGGTAATTCCCACATCTTTTCCTTCCTGAATCACTTCATGATGATCTGTTATATTTAATTGGGAAAAGTATCATTGTTGTGATCTCAAAGTGCCTTTTACTTGCCTCATTTACATTTACTATGGAAATTGATATGTAGAAAATGAGGCATTTTCTTCCTCAAGATGATAATTTTATACATTAAAAGAAAACTGAAGACATGAAGTAAAATAAGAAAGGGGATTTTGTCAATGAATGAATATGATGGATGGGAACCCAAATGTCAGGAGACCAGTTTGTAGTTCTACAGCTGACTGTTGTGCAACTCAGCGAAGTTCATAACTCCAGTGAACATAGTGAAGAGAGGATACATTATTTGAAAAAATACATTTCTGTTCGAAAATACTGCAT
The DNA here is from genome assembly GCF_000299155.1 of Elephantulus edwardii. Classification (NCBI taxonomy): domain Eukaryota; kingdom Metazoa; phylum Chordata; class Mammalia; order Macroscelidea; family Macroscelididae; genus Elephantulus; species Elephantulus edwardii. Next base: position 13,620,614 of record NW_006399833.1, read on the forward strand.
AATTATATGCCAGGTGGCACCTGTAGAATGATTATCAGAATAAAAGTAAAATAAACAGAAAATTTACATTTAATCAAATGCTTGTGCATGTACCAGCCTTCAAGTATTTTGGAGAGTAGAGATTTCACATAGTGTTCTTTAATGTCATTTACACCAAGACTTTCCTAATAGTTTAGACATTTTGTACTTTAGATGATACAATGATTAACATATTTTGCACTTATTGAGAAAGACATTTTCATTTCATTTCAGACTGGTGATTGATTTTTAGTCACCTAAATCTTATTTTTTGTTTAGACTTTGCAATTAACTGTTTAGACTGCTTTTGGTTGGGATAATCCATACATTTCATCTATCTGGTAAGCAGGTTTAGACCAGCTGGGAACTGAGTCGTTTTCAACATACTTTTTCCCTCACAGCTCCCTGTGACGGGGCACAGCTTTAATTATGAGTGGTGTTCAGGTGAAGGCAGAAAATTACTAGGGAAATTTCAGCCATTATGAGGATGCCTGATGAAGTTATTTCCTGAAGGAGCTTGAAAAATAACGAAAAGTCAGGAAGTGGACTGATGAATAAATAGGAGATATATATATATATATATATATATATATATATATATATAGTTAATGTGCCGTTGAGTTGTCTGCGACCCTATATACATAAGAACAACAGCCCTAAACTCTGCCCTATCCTGAGCCAACACACCCACCCCATTACCCTAGTCACGGAATCAATCCATCTCATGGAGGGAATATATATATACACATATCTCCCTTTATATATGCATTCCCTTTTTGAAAGACCATGGATTGAATCAGGTGTACCTTAATCTTTAAACTGACATGCTTTATACATACACACACACACACACCCAGATATATATATATACACACACATATATACATATATAGTTGTAGTTGTTGTTGCTTGCCTTCAAATCAAGCACAACTCATAGCGACCCTATGAACAAAAGGCTTAAAGCCCCTTTTACAACTATAAACATTTAGCAAAGTTCATAGAGTTTCCAGAGGTGGGTGTTTGTGTGTGTATGTGTGTGAAAATATAGATAGATGATAGATAGATAGATAGATAGATAGATAGATAGATAGATAGATATACAGAACTTGGTCCACACAATTATGATGTTCCTGCTGGAAGAACCACCTTGTTGGTGGAGAAATTTTATTATATTTTTATATAGCAATACTGCTTGTGTAACTTTCTGTAAATATTTTTTTTTCAAATGTATTGAAAACGCAAGAGACTGACTTCCATTGGGCATTGTTCTTATTGGTAATGGATTTGTATAAAGTTGTCATTTCTGGCTGTATTCATACTTAAGGCTGTTAGCTTTCAGCTCATAATTTTTAAAAAATTTCACCTTAATTTTAAATGTTTCTAATAAATGGTTTAAGCGCAACAAACATTGCAACATGACATGACATGTGGTTTCTCATCCAACTAGAGTTCAGAACTATCTGTTTTTATCTTTGTTCTGGTTTTTTTTTAGTTGATTCTGACTTTTATTGCCAACTTTGCATATAGTAGAACTTATCTATATAATTTTCAGGACTGTGACTTTTTATAAAGTGGCACAGCAGGCCTATTGGCCCAAAGCACCTTGGGTTAAAACTGGGAATGCTTCAGGTAGTAGCAAAGTGCTTAATGGTTTATATTACCAAAGGACTCTTGTTCGTAAGGTTTTCAAATGGAAACATCTACAGAGGCAGAGTACACTCTTGTGAAAAGCATACAATTATGTGTGCTTGGCTTTTGTAGATTTTGGCATCCAACATATACATTAATGTGCATGCTATCTGCATACCTTTTCAGTCTATGTGCAGAACAGATCATCCAGGATAATGGGCTCTTTGAGGAGGAATGTGGCATCAGGTTTGGAGGAAGACTCATCAACAGCCTGCATTATGCAGATAACATAACCTTGTTTGCTAAAACTGAGGAGGACCTGAAGTGCATGGTGCAGAAGGTCAAGGACTGCAACCTTCAAAGGGGAGTGAAGCCCAACATCAACAAAATAAAAAATTCTCACCAGGGGACCAATGGATAGCACTAAGACATAAAGAAGATACTGAAAAGTTAACAATTTCAGCTTGCTTGGCTCCACAACCAACATTCTTGGTATCAGCAGCCAGAAAATCAAAAGATGAATTGAATTGGGAAAATTTGCTGTCAGAGGCCTCTCTAAGGTGCTGAAGAGCAACAGTGTCAGTCTGGAAACTAAGGTGCACCTGATACAGGCCATGGTCTTCACAATTATTTGCTATGCATCAGGGTGCTGGACAATGACTAAGAATGATAGAATAATGAATGCCTTTGAGTGTGATGCTGAAAAGTATTGAATATACCATGAACTGCTAATAGAACAAACAGGTCTGCCCTATAGAAAGTGAAACAAGGCTGCTCCTTGGAGGAAAAGATTTTGAAGTTTCGGCTGACACAATTTGGGCATGTTGCCAAGAGGGGAAGGGTAGAACAACAGCACAAGAGAGGAAGACCTGGTATGAGGTGGATTGACTCATTGATTGTGGTATTGGGGGAAAGTGTGTCATAGAAAATGAAATTGTCTCAAGATAAAACAAGATTTAGAGCTGTTTCACATAGGGTTACTATAAGTTGCAGGCACAGAACAGCAACAACAACATAAACTGGATGTAAAAATTAGACATAAACTTCAGATATCTCACCGTGTGAAAAGAGTTATTCATGTGTGCTCAAGTATTCAATCTCTTAACAAAACTAGGAGGAAAATTTATATATATATATAAACTAAAAAAAAATCAAGTCACAATCTTCAATACTTAAGGATGCTATGGGCAGAATATTGAATGATCCAGGAAGCATTAAAAAATATGGAAGCAATATACAGAGTGACTGTACCAAAACAGTATCAGCGGACATAGAAAAAATTCAAAACCAACATATTATCAAGAGGCAATGGTGATAAAAGAGTAAGAGCAGACTGCTCTGAAGCACTTGGCAAAGAATAAAGCCCCTGAAATTGATGGAACACCATATTTCAACAAACAGATGCTGCCCTGCATGTGCTCACCAGGTTGTGCCAAGAAATCTGCAAGAAACCTACCTGGCCAATTGACTGGAGGAGATCTGTATTTATTCCCATTAAAAAAAAAAAAGGTGACCCGACAGAGTATGGAAATTATCGAAGGATGTCACTATTATCACACACAAGAAAAATCCTGCTGAAGATGATCCAAAAATGACTGGAACATTACATTGACAGAGAACTATCAAAAATACAAGCTGGCTATACAAGACATCGTGGCACTAGAAACATAATCACCAATGTCAGATAGATCTTGACAGACTGTGAAGAGTACCAGAAGAATGTCTATCTGTGTTGCATTTACTATGCAAAGGTATTTGACTGTGTGGATCACAACAAACTGTGGCTAACCTTGAGGAGAATAGGAATTCCACAACACTTGATTGTGTTCATGTGGAATCTATACTTGGACCAGGAAGCAATTCTCAAAATAGAGCAAAGAAACTGTATGTTTTAAAATTATGGATGTTTCCTATCTCCATACCTTTTCAGTCTATATGCAGAACAGATCATTCAGGAGGCTGGGTTTTATGAGGAGGAATGTGGTATCAGGTTTGGAGGTAGACTCATCAACAACCTGTGTGTTGCAGGTGACACAACCTTGCTTGCTGAAACTGAGGAGGACCTGAAGCACTTGCTGCAAAAGGTCAACGGCTGTAGTCTTCAATATGGATTGAAGTTAAACATCAAGAAAACAAAGATTTTCACCACTGGGCCAATTTGCAGCACCATGATAGATGGAGAAGAGATTGAGGTTGTTAACAGTTACAGCTTGCTCAGCTCCACAATCTTGGCACCAGCAACCAGAAAATGAAAAGATTAATTGCATCAGGAAAACCTTCTGTCAGGGACCTTTCCAGAGTACTGAGAAGCAATGATGTCATTCTAGAGACTAAAGTGAGCCTGATACATATCATGACCTTTGAAATTGCTTGCTATGTATCAGAGAGCTGGACAATGACTAAGGATATCAGAAGAAGAATCATTGCCTTCAAATTGTGCTGGAGAAGAGTCTTGGACATAGCATAGACCTCCAAGAAAACAAATAGGTCTGGATTGGAGAGGGTGAAATCAAGTTTCTCCTTGGAGGCTAAGATTTTGAAGCTCTGTCTTACATAATTTGGCCTAGTGGTCAGGATGCACCAGTTCTTCGAGAAGGACATCATGCTTTTAAGGGTAGAGGGACAGTATAGGAGAGGAAGACCCCAGATAAGATGTATTGATACAGTAACTAGTGCAATGGGGCTAGGTGTGTTGGAGTCAGTGAGACTGGCTCAGGACAGGGCTAGTTTCATAGTGTTGCTATGAGTCACAAGCAACTCAATGACACATAACAGCAACAAAAACAACAACAACAACATGTTCTAAAGGCAGGCTATTTAGGTTCAAAGGTTAGTTTCATTATTTATACTATGCATTACTTGCATTTTCAATTTTCTAGATTTATATTGCGTACATATGAAATTGATTAATGGATATTTTCAGATGTTTCTCTTCATTTTAAATTTTGTTGCATCAACAATTAATGATTTTTCATTGACTAAAAACTAGAGTCCATAAAGGCTATTAAGCTAGCAAAACACTACTGAAGATTATTGAAAAACAGCTGGAACAGTACATAGATAGGGAACTGCCAAAAGTTCAAGCAGAATTTAGAAGAGGCCGCAGCACCAGGAATATCATTGCTGATGTAAGATAGATCCTGGCTGTAAGGAATAACAGAAGAAGGTCTATTTGTGCTTTATTGACTATGAAAAGACTGTGTGGATCATAACAAGTTGTGGCTGACATTCAAAGGAATGGGAATCCCAGAGTACCTGATCGTGCTCATGAGGAACCTATACCTGGACCAACAGACAGTTGTGCAAATGGAACAGGGGAGAACTGCATGGTTTAGAAATGGAAAGGGAGTGTGTCAGGGTTGTATTCTTTCTCCATACTCACTCAATCTGTATGCTGAGCAAATTATCAGAGAAGCTGTACTCTATGAAGAGAAGTGTGACATTAGAATTGGAGGGAGACTCATCAATAACCTGTGTTATGCAGACGATACAACCTTCCTTGCCGAAAGTGAGGAGAACTTGAAACACTTGTTGCAGAATATCAAGGAATGCAGCCTTCGGATAGATTGCATCAATGTAGGGAAAACAAAGATTCTTACCACTGGATTGACAGGTTGCGTCATGATGGATAGAGAAGAGGTTAAACCTGGCAACAGCTTCATCTTAGTTGGATCCACAAGTAACACCCGTGGTTCCCACAATCAGGAAATAAGGAGATAAATTGCACGAGGAAAATCTGTAATTAGGGATCTTTCTAAATTATTGTGGAGTAGTGATGTCCATTTGAAGACTAAGGTGCATCTGATTCAGGCCATAGTCTTTCCAACTACTTGCTATGCATCTGATATCTGGACAATGATTAAGGATGACAGAAAAATAATTGACGCCTTTTGAGAAAAGAATTGATACACTGAACATCCTATGGATGGCCAAGAAAACAAACAGATATGTCTTGGAGAGGGTGCAGCCAGAGTGTTCTTTGAAGGCAAGAATGATGAGGCTTTACTTCACATACTGTTGCTGGAAAGTGTTATTCCTTGGAGAAGGACATGATGCTGGGTAGGGTGAAGGGTTGACAAATGAGAGGAAGACCCTCAACTAGGTAGATTTACATGGTGACTGCTGCAAATGGGCTTTTATGTGTCAGGAAGTGTGAGGATGGTGAAGAATAGAACTGGATTCAGATCTTATCTTCATAGTGTCACTATGAGTTGTATTCTACTCGATGGCACCTAACTACTACTACTACTACCACCACCACCACCACCACCTCCACTTTGAGGAGGTACTTTTTCCCAAACATATTTTGAGTGCTTTCCAACAAGAAGACCCCATCTTCCAAGCAATCTACCAGATAATGTTCTTTTGCTATTTGTAAGATTTTCAAGAGGCTGTTATTTCAAAGTGCTTCCTGGTCTGTCTTAATCTGGAATCTCTGTGAAAACTTGTTCACCACATCTGATCTTGCTTGTATTTGAGATATAAATGACATAGCTTCTACAATCACAACAACATGCAAACCACTACAGTAGGACAAATTGAAAGACAGAACAGGAGAGGAAGACCCATGATAAAATGGAGTGACTCCGTTACTGGAGAAGTAGAATTAGGTCTGTCAGAGATGATGAGATTGGCTCAGGATTGGGCACGGTTCAGAGCTAATATACATAAGAGTTACTATGAGTTGCAGGGACATAAAAACAGCAGTAAACTTTCATAAATTACCAATCTTCCTTTCCTATTTTAAGTTTTCCATACTGCAAAATATACACACTACTGTATTTCTGGTGGCCTCATGGCAATAAACTGCATTGCATTCTTAAAGGTATTTAGTCTATCAGCTGTTCCATAGGTTCAAGATGGTCGGTCTCCTCCCATGCAATTAACTGCTATGAAAACCAGCTTAAGGGTCAGCTATGGGTCAGTTCTGATTCTCCTCATAGTCCATGGTATGTTCAATATTCTCCAGAACCACACCTTAAAGGCATTAATTCTTCTTCTGTCATATTTAGTCACTATTCATTTCACATATACTTAGCAAGGGATTGAGAAGATCATGACCTGGATCAGGCACATCTTATTCTTTAGACTGACATCATAGCTTTTAAGAACTTTGGAGAGGTCCTTGACAGCAGATTTTTCCCCAAAGTAACTTGTCTTTTGATTTTTGACTGCTGGTGACAAGGGTGTTGTTTCTGGATTCAAACAAGATGAAATCATTAACAGCTTCAATCCTTTCTCCATCTCTAATAATGCTGCCTATTGACCTGATGGTAAGGATCTTTGTTTTCTTGATGTTGAAATAGACTCCATATTGAAGGCTGTAGTTTCTGTTCTTCTGCAGCAAGCACACCAAGTCCTCTTTGGTTTCGGCAAATAAGGTTGTGTCATCTGCATAACGCAGGTTGTTGGTGAGTCTTCACTCAATCCTGATGTCCCATTCTTCTTCATAAAGTTTAGCCTCTCAAATGATCAATGTACAAAATTATTGCTCCTGCGTGCTGCATGGTATTCCATTGTGTGAATATATCATGTATGAGGATCCAAGGGGGGAGCTTAATCACTTAATCATGAGGTCACACAATTTGATGGGTGGAGGGAGGGATGGGTAATGGAAAGGGGAAAGATCTGCTGTGAAAAACAAACTTCATGAACTTTGTATATAAACCAATGTAAATTAAAAAGGGGGGGAAGTGCTTCAAGCTGTCTTCTTTGTCAACAAGCAAGATTGAGTCAGATGCGTATTGAAAGCTATTAATGACTCTTCCTCCAGTTACAGTGCTGCATTATTCATATAGTTTAAATTCACTAGTTTCTTGCTCAGCATACAGTTTACAGAGTACTACAGGGCCTCCACAAGGAAAAGACAGATAACTCAATAGCACAATGGGAAAAAGACATCGGAAGACTTTTCACAAAGGAAGACATTTGTATGGCCAACAGACACATGAAGAAATGCTCCAAATGGCTGGCAATAAAAGAGATGAAAATAAAAGGCACAATGGAAATCATCTCACTCCAGTAGCAATGGCAAAGTTTAGTAGGACAGCACACAATACATGTTGAAGAGAATAGGAAGAGATTGCAACTCTCATACACTACTGGCGAGATTGTGAAATGGTACAACTACTCTGAAAGGCAGTTTGACATTTCCTTAAAAAGCTAAGCCTAGAGATATTCCAGATATTCCAACTGCTAAGAATATACTCTGAGGAAAATGGAAATGAGACATAAGCAGAGATTTGTACACTGGTGCTCACAGCAGTATTATTCACAATAGCAAGAAAATGAAAACAGCCCAAAGGTCCATCGACAAATTAAAGGATTGAGAAATTATAGTAAACTCATAAAATGGAATACTATGCAGCAATAAGAAGCAATGATTTTATAAATAAAAAAAAAACACAAAACAACCCAACCCTATACAACATAGGAAATTCTATGTTATGTTGAGTGAAAGAACTCATTCTCATAAGGACAAACACAGCATAAGATTATAAAACAGAAAAAACAAAACAAAACAAAAAACACTCCAAAATGGATAGCTATAGAAAATGTGTATAAAAGGGGAAGTAGAGGCAAGGGGACACAATGTAGGAAGTAGGGGAAATCTAGGATGATAGAAATTGGTGGGTGGATGGAGTATATGAAAGAATTTGGAAAAGCCCAGTAAGAACCAGAAAAGACAAAATAATAGTAGGCATAGAACAATGGTGATTTATTTTACAAAACACAATGTGTGGGAGTGACCGTATGAAATACAGTGTGCATGAAGGAACATGTGAAACACAATGTTCATGAATGAAACACTACGTTTGCAAGTTTTGTATGCAAACCAATATAAAATTTAAAAAGGCATTATTGACATAATTGCTCTTTAGGACTTTGAAGAGGTCCCTGACAGCACTTTCCTAATGCAGTAGCTCCTTTCTATTCCACATTTCAGAGCCTCTTGTAACATCCATTTTGGTAGTTTCTGCCTTTCTGATGAACATTTTTTAAAAAAAATTCTTTATATGTTTTTTAACATCATCCTACAATGCAATTTATAGGTGCATTAATGTTCAGTGTATGTTATCTTTTCTTGAGATTGTCTGTAATCTCTGATTTCTAAATTCACATGGGATACTCTGAATATCTTGAACACGTTTATGTTTTCTTCAACTTCTGACCTGTTGCTGGTCTGTTCTGCAGTAGGTTCTTGGCCTCATTTTGACTGCTTAGGTTGAATTTTCTCTATTCTGCTTTCCACAGAAATAGTTTATTTAATTCTTGCATTTATAATTCAGTGAGGTTCACATGTAAATTTACTGTACATGTTGTTTGAAGGGGAAAAGTCATTTGCATTGAATAAGTTGTTTTTGCAAATTTTTATAATGTCTTTGGCATATTTCTTTTTTTTAAATTTTTTAAAATAATTTTAATGACCATTTACAGAGATTTTGGATTTCCATTCATTAATTGCTGCACTTCTCTCCCCGTCCAGCCCTCCTCCCCACCCCAGTTCGCTCCTCACTTTGAAAGTAAAGTAAACACCCGCGCTGGCTGAAAATCGCCTGTGACTTCATCCATAGCCACTGGTGAGAGTCAGCGCCCAGAGCCATCAGGGGCTTTAAGCTCGTGGCCCACTGCTGTGGTGT
>NW_006399833.1:13631175-13642335 GCF_000299155.1 Elephantulus edwardii
TCTTGACATTGAGCGTCAGTCCATATTGAAGGCTGCAGTCCTTGACCCTCTGCAGTAAGTGCATGAGGTCCTCCTCAGTTTCAGCGAGCAGGGTTGTATCATCTGCATAACACAGATTGTTGAAATTTCTTTAACATATTTTTAATTGGTCTGCTTACAAACTTTATATCCACTGCATTTTACACTATTCTTCATGCATATTGTGTTTCATACAATCATTCTCATGCATTATGTTTTATAAAATAATCACCATTGGACTTTGCCCAACATTACCCTATCTTTACACACAGATCCTTTCCATTTCCCTCCCACTCCTCCACCCACCAAATTGTTCAACTCTATGGTTTGTCACTCTACTTATCCTCAACCCTCTGTTCTCACTTTCCCCCCTTCGGGTTTCCATGCATATTTTATTAGTTACCCTCCTATTTTTACAATAATGGTCGTATACAGTATTTGTCCTTGTGAGACTGATTTAGTTCACTCAGCAAAATGTTCTCCAGTCTCTCCCAAGTTATGTAGTATATTTCAAATTCTTTGCTTCTTATTAGTGTTTGGTCTAGAAAATTGAATACCAATCTTTTCAATTCATGGGGGTTTTTTATAGGTGATTGGATATTATCCTATCACTGATAGCACTGTAAATCAGCATAGATCTTGACATGTTTGTTCTTTTTTAGTAGTTCCTTTATAGATTTTCATCCCATATATAGTAGACCATATTACGATTGTCCAGTTCAAAATGGCTGGCATCAGTTTATTCTAGCTCAATATGATATTGGGCCTCAATCTTTACGTATTCTTTTTCATTTCTTATGACTTCATATTTTCTTAGATTCATACTTAATACATTCCATGTTATTATTGTTGCTGTTGTTGTTGTTAAAGGCCATCGAATCATAGACAACTCATAGCAACCCTATGAGTGAAAGACTTGAACCCTGTTGTAATAGCTATCATCGTTTCTCTAAGTTCATAAAGTTTCTAGGGGTGAGCTATTTCGGAAGTGGATGTCACTCCTGCTTCCAACATGTTATTATTATTAATGGATATTTTCAGATACTTTCTCTCATTTTGAGTCATGTCACATGAGTAAATGAAAATTCTGAAACACTCCATCAACATTACAAAGATCAACTCTAAGGAAGTTGCTCTTTCTTAGTCATATTCTTAAAGCTTTCTAACCTCCTCCATGACACTTAAGCAGACGGTTTTCCACTGCCATTTATAAGGTTTTCACTAACTACTTTTTCCCCCAAAAGATTGCCAGGTCTTTCTTCCTAGTTTATCCTAATCTAGAATCTCTAATGAAAGCTCTCTGTCATGGGTGATTTTACAGATATTTTAAATCTAAGTAATATAGCTTCTAGCATATAGCTTCTAGCATCACAGGAACATGCAAGCCACAACAGTAAGATAAGCTGATAGTGAAACAAGTGAAACCTAGATCATACTAATCATAATTAAACCACCAGGACTCAACAAAGCCATTTTATAGTAAAATAGATAAGCATATCTGGGTTTTGTTGATTAGTAAATAATTAACTTGTGTGTGTGTGTGTGTGTGGTTTTCTACTGCACATAGGTTAAATTATACGTATTGTGAAAGTAGCAGTTTTGTATTTAAATACAATGTCAACTTAAAATGCAATGACGTATATGGCTTCACCTTTGCTGGTGCCTCAAATAGCAAAACTGTGTCATGGGATGATGGAAGTAATTATTTCAATTTGGGTCACTTAGTCAAGTGTTGGAGAATGCCTTTACTTGGGCAATTTCATTTTAAACTCCTTTAAGACAATTGATGCGAAACTAGTATTTGAAGTTTTACGAATTCCAGTTTGAGTAGATAGATGATGCTTTACTCCTTAGTAGCATTTGATGAAACATTGTACCATAAAAATTCCTGACTATATGCTGACTTCTAAGCAAGCAGAATGTACTGCACTAGGGAGAATAAGAAACGGAGTAACATGATTCTGGAGGATTCAACTTTCCAAATGTTGAACTTTTGAAAAGTTTTATATTGTTGAAAATTTCAAACCCATGCTCCTACTTTGATGATTTACTTTAAAGAAAAGAAATTTATTTTACACACATGCAGGTAAAATACTTGTCCTTCAGGTATGTAATGCAAGAATGTATGTTGGTAATAAATTAGGTATACTTTGAAAATGGATAGGTGATAACTTTATGCATGCATTGATTTATTAGGCATACTTTGCCAAAATACAAGGTATCCTAGAATTTTCCTTGAAATCTATTCTAAAGAATATAGTTGAAAAACAGTTCTCTTCAGAGAAGCTGTTCACTAAATTAGACCATAAGTGAAGTCATATTTTAATTCTCACTTTGACCTGGATTATTTAAACTGAATTGTTTGAATTACAACTTTTAGAAATGCTGCCACAATCCATCTGTCACAAAGTGAAATCAGGAAGAATGATGATTTCAATCTCTCGACTGTGTAAAATTTGCACATAAAAAAAAGTCATCAATTTAATCAACAAGTTTTTTAAAAATAGCTTCCATGCTTGTAAAATTGTAGTATGTGTGGATTGCAGAGAAAGATACGGAATCACAAAGCAAGTAGACCATTTAGTCTTTGTCCTTAAATAGCTTTCAACTGACAACTGATTTTAAATATAGACATATGTCTAATACTAAGTGTCATACTAAGTGTGGTGAACAGTATTCTAAATTTACTTCATGATCTACCTTCCTTGTTGCAACTCCAGTGATTATTCTAAATGACAAAAGGAATTTTGTAGAAATAATTAAAAATTGTATTCAACTGATGTCAAGATTGGTGGAAGATCTATCAACAATCTGCAATATGCAGATGATACAACCCTGCTTGCGGAAAGTGAGGAGGACCTGAAGTGCTTGATGCAGAGGGTCAAGGACTACAGCCTCCAATATGGATTGAGGATCAATGTCAAGAAGACAAAGATTCTCACCACTGGACCAATTGGCAGCATCAGGATGGATGGTGAAGAGATGGAGATTGTTCACAACTTCAGTTTGCTTGGCTCCACAGTCAATACTCTGGGCACCAGTAGCCAGGAGATTAAAAGATGTATTGCCATGGGAAAGTCTGCTGTTAGGGACCTCTCCAAAGTATTGAAGAGCAATGATGTCTCTCTGGAGACTAAGGTGCATCTTATACAGGCCGTCGTCTTTGCCATCACTTGTTATGCATCAGAGAGTTGGATAATGACTAAGGAGGATAGGAGAATTGATGCCTTTGAGCTGTGGTGCTGGAGAAAAGTATTGAGAATACCATGGACTGCTAGGAAAACAAACAGATTTGTCCTGGAAAGGGTTAAACCAGGTGGCTCCTTGGAGGCAAGGATTCTGAGGCTCCGTCTAACATCCTTTGGACATGTTGTAAGGAGGGACAGGTCCTTGGAGAGGGACATCATGCTTCGTAGGGTGGAGGGACAGTGCAGGAGGGAAGGCCCTCTATGAGGTGGATTGATTCAGTGACTGGGGCAATTGGGATGGGTGTATCGGAGATGGTGCGATTGGCACAGGACAGAGCAGAGTTTAGGGCTGTTGTACATAGGGTTGCTATGAGTTGCAAGCGACTCGACAGCATATAACAACAACATTCAACTGACTGTAAAATATGAAGATTATCCATATAAATATAACCTAAACTCATGAACCCATTAAAATCAGAGAGTATTCTATGATTAGTAGCAGAAGAATAATCAGAGCTACAAAGTACCAAAACATAAGTGAGATGGAAAACATTTTTGCCTCCTTGAAGATAGAATTTAATTGCTGAGAGTAACTTCTGACTGAAAGGAGAAACACACAGACCTCCCAAAACAAAACAAAATTTAAAAAAAAAAAAACCAACAAAAAACACCCCAAAGACAAACACCAACTCCAGCAAACAAAAGAGCCAGAGACCATAGTTCTATGTCCGCAAGCATTAGATTCTGTCAACAACTGGAATAAGCTTTTAAGAGGACACTGAGCCTAAGGTGGCCTAGTGAATAAGAAGTTCCCCTCCCAGTCCAATGACAGATGGTTCAAATTCAACTACTCTTCAGAAGAAAGATGGATAATCTCCTCTCATGCAGCTTACAGCTTATGAAAACCCACTGAAGGTTCAGTTATGAATCTGTTTCTAAGATACTGAGGAACACATCACCAGTTTCTCATGTGTAAGTTCAAACTGAAGGTGAATATAGTAAAAACAAATCCACAAGAAGCAGAATTAAAACTTGACTCTATCCCATCTGGTTCCATGATTGATGAGAAGAGATTGGGGTTGTTAACAATTTCAGCTTGCTGGGCTCCACAATAAACACACACATCAGCAGTCAGGAAATCTAAAGATTAATTGCATTTGGGAAGTTTGCTGGCAGGGACCTCTCCAAAGTGCTAAAGAGTAATGATGCCAATTTAGGGACTAAGGTGCACCTGACTGAGGCCATGGTCTTCGCAATTACTTGCTATGCATCAGAGAGCTGGACAATGACTAAGCATGATAGAAGAAGAATCTTTGAGTTGTGGTGCTGGAGAAGAGTATTGAACATACCATGGACTATTCAGAGAACATAGAGATCTGTCTTGGAGAAGGTGAAATCAAGTTTCTCCTGGGAGGCTAGGGTTTTGAAGCTCCATTTCACCTACTTTGGGTACATGACCAAGCGGGTCCAGTTTTTGGAGAAAGAAATTATGCTCAGAAAGGTGCAGGGACAGCACAGGAAAAGAAGACCCCAGATGAGATGAATTGACACAGTAACTGGCATAATGGGGTAGGTGTGTCAGAGTCAGTGAAACTGGCTCAAGAGAGGGCAGTCTTTAGAGTTATGGTACATAGGATCACTATGAGTTGCAGGTGACTTGATGGCACACACCACCACCAGCGACAATATCCCATATGAATTTAAAAATAATCTCAAGAATAGGTTTGATGCTTTGAACAGTAATAAGCATACCAGATGAGTTATGAATATCATCTATAAAAAAACAAAATGTTGTTGCAAAGCCATAGGAGAAAGGACCAAATGAATTTTAGAAGAAACACAATGTGAATGAAGAATAGTGTGAAACACAATGTATACAGATTTTGTAAGAAAATCAATAAAACAGAAGGAAGATATTCTAAAAATTGCATTAGCAAATAAAGACATAAAAAATATAACAAAGTTGAATGGTCAGCAGATGCATAAGGAAACACAATTATTGAGGAATCATGATTGGAGGAAGATTCATCAACACTCTGCATTATGCAGATGACCCAACCCTGCTTGCTGAAATTGAGGAGGACCTGAAGCATTTACTGCAGAAGGTTAAGGACTGCAGCCTTCAATGTGGATTGTAACTCAACATCAAAAAAGAATAAAGAATCTCACCACTAGGCCGAATGGCAGTGTCATAATAGATGGTGAAGAGACCGAGATTGTTAACAACTTCTGTTTGCTTGGCTCCACAATCAACACTCTCAGTACAAGCAGCCAGGAAATCAAAACGCTATAAGGACTAAGACAAGGGAGAATCAAGCTGGAAAAAATTGGTTAAAGGACAATATAGTAATTACCAAACAGGAACAGGATATGTAAAACTAATGAATAGAGCAGGGGAATGAAGGAAAGGGGGCAAAAGCAGGGAGAGAGACTGAAATCTGCTGGGATAGGAGAAATGAGTGGCTAGATGGGGGAGGAGTGAAGGAATAGAGTAAGTGAAGTGGAGACTTGATGCGATGGAGTGATGTAAGGCACGGATCAATAGTAATCATAATACCAAAAAATATGAATAATTGCATAAAATACAATTAATAGGAATGAAATACATGTATATGAATGATCATATGCAAATCGATAAAAAAATTCCAAACAACAAAAAAAGACAAATAGAAGATTCCAAATGGAGGCTAGAGTAAACACAAAATAGTATAATAAAATATGCAAAATATTATCATGAAATATGCAAAGAGTTGAAGTTAGAAAAAAATCAAATGTGAAGAATACACTCAGCATTTCTCAAGCCGAAGGAACTAAAGAACAAATTCAAGGCTTGAGTCACAAAACAGAAGGATCTATGGGTCAAATCTTGAATGACATAGGAAATATCAAAAGAAGGTAGAGAGAATATATAGTATCACTGTCCTAAAAACAATTGTCAACACTGAAACATTTCAGGGTGTAGCATATGATCAAGAACAAATGGTAATGAAGAATTTCAATCTACACTGACCACATTGGCAAAAATAAGACCCTGGGAATTGATGGAATAAAAATTGACATGTTTTAGCAAACAGGTGTGTGTGGTCCTGTATTTGCTCACTTGTCTGTACAAAGAAATGTGGAAGTCAAGTACTTGGCTAACTGACTGGAAGAGAGCCTTATTTGTTCCCACTCCAAAAAAAAAATAAAAAGGTGATATAACAGAATGTGGAAACTATTGAACAGTATTAGTATCACATGCAAGGGAAGTACTGTAGAAAATTATAAACAGTGACTTGGAACAGTACATTGATAAAGGACTGCTAGAAATCCAAGCTGAATTAAAAATAGTTCATAGAATCAAGGATATAATTGCTAATATCAGATGGATCTTGGCTGAAAGCAGAGAATAGCAGAAAGATATTTATTTATGCTTTATTGACTATGCAAAAGCATTTGACTGTGTGGATCATAAATAACATTGAGGAGAATGAGAAACTCTGAACACATTAAGTGTTATTAAGCACAAATAATGTGCTCCAGAAAACCCCTACAGTTAGGCCACGAAGCAGTTGTCGGAACAAGACAAAGGAACACTGCGTGATTTAAAATCAGTAAAAGTGTGCATCAGGGTTGTATACTTTCTCCATTCCTGTTCAAGCTGTATGCTGAATTAATCATACGAGAATCTGGACTTTATGAAGAAGAATGTGACATTGGGGGGAAGTAAGATCATCACCAACTTGTGTTGTGCAGATGACACAACCTCGCTTGCTGAAAGTGAGGAGGACTTGAAGTACTTAGTGCAGAAGATTCTTCACTGCAGTGAAGGTTTAAAGTGCTTACTGCAGAATATTAAAGACTACAGCCTTCAATATGGGTTACATCTCAACATGAAGAAAACAATAGTCCTCACTACTGTACTAATATGCAATGTCATGATAGATGGGTATTAGATTGAAGTTGTCGAAACAATTTCATTTTACTGTTTATCCACAATCAACAACCATGATAACAGAAGTCAAGAAATCAAAAGATAGGAATATCTGTTGCCAAGGATTTCTTAGAACAAGAGGACATAACAATAATAAATATCTATGCACCAAATAAAAGGATTTCTACAATGTAGTAAAGAGCAAAGATGCCAGTTAAGATACTAACGTGCACCTGATCCAAGCCATGGTCTTTTCAATAACTTCCTAGGCATCTGAAAGTTGATAATGAATAAGGAGGACAAAAGAATCAATAGCTTTGCGTTTTGGTGGGGTTTTTTTTTTGTTTGTTTGTTTTTTTAAAGCAAGTCTGTCTTGAAGGAAGCGTATCCAGAGCGCTCCCTAGAGGCAAAGATGATGAAAGTTGAGTATATTGTCAGGAGCAGTCAGTCCTTGGAAAAAGGGCATGCTAGGAAAGACAGCCCAATTAGGGAAGGCAGAGGACCACAGAAAGAGAGGGAGATCATCAAGGGAGATTAACACCATGACTTTTACATTGGACTGGAGCATATCAAAGATGGTGAAGATGGTGTGGGATAGGACAAAATTCAGATCTCTTGTTCATAGGATTGCTATGAGTTTAAGTAGACTTCAACGGCACCTACCTATTGCAACAACAAGGGACACTCTCAGCTCAAGATTTCTTTCCATGTGGAAAAACAACAAACCCACAACAGAGAACAGAACTTTGTCTAAAAGACCATTGTGGTTCCAAAATAGTAAATAAGGAGAAGAGCAGTGAGACACGATACTGGGTGAGATCACATAGGATTGTAGTTTTGGTACATTTTATTAGCTTACGTCAGTCAAAGATGATTGGGATTTGATTTTCAAGGCAGAATTTTGACATAATCAACTAGGCATTGTAAAAGTCCTCGCTCTCACAAATTACAGAATGGAGAATGAAAACAGCTGAGGGATTCAGATTAGAAAGCAAAATTAGCTTGGAAACTATTCCATAAGTCCTGATGGGAAGTGATAGTAATTTGTACCAAACTGACTTCTAACTTATGGACTATGTGGTTATCAGGTATTTCATCCTTATGGCAAAAGTTTAAAAATAAACCTAGCGAAAACCCCCAACAAACCAAAACCAAATATCTGAATATTTTGTGCATTGTTGTTGTTATGGACTGTTGAGTCACCTGTGGCTCATAGCAATCCTGAAGCCTGCCCTGTCCTGAGCCAGTCTCACTGACTCTGACACACCTACCTCTATAGCCCTAGTTACTCTTATCAGTCCATCTTGTCTGGGATCTTCCTCCCCTGTAATGTCCCTCCACTCTTCCAAGCATGATGGCCTTCTCCAAGGACTTGTCCATCCTGGTCATGTGTCCAAAGTATGTGAGATGAAGCTTAAAAATCCTAGCTTCCAAGAAAAAAATTTGGTTTCACCCTCTCCAAGACAGACCTATTTGTTTTCCTGATGGTCCATGGTATGTCCAAGACTCTTCTCCAGCACCACAGCTCAAAGGTATTGAGTCTTCTTCTCTATCATCCTTAGTCACTATCAAGTTCTCTGATGTATAGCAAGTAATTGCCAAGACCATGACCTAAGTCAGGTGTATCTTTGTCCCTAGATGGACATCATTACTCTTTAGCACTTTGGAGAGTTCCCTGACAGTAGATTTTCTCCAATACAATTAATTCATCTTGATTTCCTGACTGCTGGTACCAAAAGTGTTGACTGTGGAGCCAAGCAAGCTATTATTAACAGTTTCAATGTCTTCTTAATCTATCATGGTGCAAGTTAGTTGGCTCAGTGGTGACAATCTTTATCTTCTGCACATTCATGATGTACATTTTTGACAGTAATTAACATGGAGGTGCAAGGTGCAGGTAATGTTCAGTGTTCAGGTTTTGAAGCAATTTGTCTTCTTCATGCTTCTCAGTAGTTTTGCAGTTATAGATTAATGTACTCATCTCCATTTTGTGATCTATCAGGTGGTTTCATCCTTAATCTTAATGTAACTGATTTTTGGATAGCAACTTGGTCTTTAGAAAATATCCATGTTTGTAAGGAAAAGGGAAATCTGAACAAATGTTAGCAGTATAGTCAAAATTGTTGTTGTTTACATGCTGCCAAGTCAAGTACTGCTCATAGGGACCCTATAAACAGCAAATTTGAGCCTTGGCTTATCCCGTGCCATCCTTACAATCTCTGACACACTCAAGCCCATCCCTACAGTCACTGTATCTATCCACTTGGTTGAGGGTCTTCCTCTCCTTCGCTGTTTCTCCACTTTCCCAAGCATGTTCCTCTCCAAGGAATAACTTCTCCTAGCAATATGCCCCAGGTGATGAGATGAAGCTTCAACAAGAGAAGACGAGAAAGAACAATTCTAGGGTAACTCCTAGGATATTGTTTTGAGCAATTGGACAAAAGTCATGGAAGTGAGCTGATATTTTTGGGAAAAGATGATGAGTTCACTTTTGGACATATTAATGTAGATTTTCGTCAATATCTAAGTGCAGCTGTCATGCAAGCAATCAGATTAACGAGTCTAGGGGTCAGAAGATATGATTGTAGTCAATATAAATTTTCCTTTTTACCGCAAATATTTCCAAGTTCCTATAAACAGCCTTTTACTTAATTTTCTTAATTCTCACTTCTCTCCAGCAATTTTTTATTATTGTGGACTACTACTCTCTTATGGTAAATTTTCTTTTTCAACTTCAATTTGTACTGTTTTGTATTCCGTCTTGTTTCTTTTGCTATTAAGCTTCTGAAAGGAATTGTTTTAACTTTTTAAAAGTCAGCATAACAAAATAAGGCATTGTGAAGTGCTGTGGAATATATAAAATAAAATTTTCAACTCCAGATTATCCACTTTCCAAATGAATACTTGTAACTTTGTGAGAAGCCATACATTTCTGGGAAATTTTACTGTATATGTAGTTGCACCGCTAACCCAAAGGCAGGCTCTTCAAATCCACCAGCTACTCCACAGGAGAGAGATGGGCACTCTTCTCCTGTGTGATGTGCAACCTCTGGAAGGGGGCTGCAAGGTCAACTGGAAGTTCATTCTCATTCAAAGACAATGCGTATATGAGTTAGCAAGTGAGTGAATGGTTAACAGGCGCATTCAAGGACCCCCTCCTGGTTTAGTAGGAGTTAGGCTGCTAGGTGAAAGAAAGATCAGGAATTTGAATCCAACAGGCACTCCATGGGAGGAAGATATACTGTCTCCTACCATGAACATGTACATTGTTAGAAAGTGGTTGGAGGACTGCTATGAGTTGGAATCGACTCTACAGCAATGGGTTTGGTGTTTTGGGTTTGATAGACGTATAGAAAGAGTCCTGGTGGCATAATGTGTTACATACTAGGTTCTGAAAAATTCAATTCTACCACTCACTCCACAGGAGAAAGATAATAGAGTCACCTCCTTTAAATATTTACAGCCTAGTAAACTCAGTAGTTTAGTTTGGTTTGTTTGTAGGTTTACTTCTTAACTGCAGCCTTCAATATGGATTTGAAGCTCAGCATCAAGAAAACAAAGATCCTCAACACTGGGCCTATTGGCAGCACCATGATAGATGGTGAAGAGATTGAGATTGTTGACAACTTCAGTTTGCTTGGCTCCACAATCAACACTCTTGGCACCAGCAGCCAGGAAACTAAAAGATGATTTGCATTGGGAAAGCCTACAGTCAGAGACCCCTCCAAAGTACTGAAGAGCAACCATGTAAGTCTAGAGACCAAGGTGTACCTGATACAGGCCACAGACTTTGTAATTGCTATGTATCAGAAAGCTGAAGAGTGACCAAGGATGTTAGAAGGATAATTGATGTCTTCGAGCTGTTGTGCTAGAGAAGAGTACTGAATATACTATGGACTGCTAGGAGAACAAATATGTTTGTTCTACATAGTGTGAGAGCAGGCTGCTCCTTGGAGGCAAGGATTCTGAAGCTTCATCTGACATACTTTAACATGTTGCAAGGAGGGACCAGTCCTTGGAGAGGGACAGTGCAGGAAAGGA
>NW_006399833.1:13643185-13651096 GCF_000299155.1 Elephantulus edwardii
TGTTCATTATTTATCCTCTCTTTGCCATATTTTTTTTAAAAGGGATTCAAGTAGAACAATAACACAACAAAAAACAGCACGTAATGAATGAGATTACTGCAGAAAAAAGAGGTTCCTGATGTATTGCTATTAACCAGAAACAGAAAGATACAACAATCTTAAATAAGGAAGATAAAGGCAGGCATTATCTATGCCAGTAACTCTAGGTAAAGATTCCCAGAGGAATATAAAGGCCCCCAACAAAATCAACATATGTACCCATGTTACAGTGCATCATCATATGAGTATCCAAATCCCCAGGGACCAGTGATTGTCATGGAATTGGAATGAACTCGTAGCTGACCCTTCAATGAATTTCCAAGGCTACAGATATTTGCTCATCTTTCTCCCATGTATCCACTGTTGGATTTGAACCATGGCTTTTGAGTTAGCAGTGCAGCTCCTTTTGGACTGACTACCAGCACTTGAGTCAATTGGGAATCTTTTCTGTCTCCAGAAAAATGAAGTTAACAGAGTGAGCAGTTCAGAAGGTAAATATATGAAGAAATAGGACTAACCATGCTTCTCTTCCTCACTCTAGCATTTTCAATTGTATACATTTTCTATGACTCTTATAATCAATTCCACATTGAGTGGCTCAAAATTACACAGAATAATTATTTCATACCTCGGTAGGCCAGTGGCCCAGGCAAAGTGTGGCTTATCGTTACTTTGCTTGATGTCTCATAAGATGTAAACTGTACTGTATTCCATTATGGAAACTGTAGGAGAGAATCAACTAGTCTCATTCAGGCTTTTGACAAAGTTCATCTGTTATTTATTATTATTATTTTATTTTTTAATAAAATCTTTTTATTGGTTTGCTTGCAATAATTTCTTTACATTGAGTTTCACTCATGTACACTGTGTTTGGGGTTTTTCCCCTCCACCCTTCCCCTCCACTCTTCAAACTCTGTGACTGCTTAATTTTCCCACATCCCACCTTCAGCCGTCCAACTCCTCTCCTTCCCTCTTTGGATATCCATACACATCTTACTGGATGTAGCCATGAGATTGAGATTATCATTTTATTTGCATTTACAAACCCACTTCATATTAATGTGCTGTTGTGTTATATGCCATTGAGTCAGAACTGACTCAGAATTGACCCTTCAGTGGGTTCTCACAGGACGCAAATGGCACAGGAAGAGATTGTCCATTTTTCTCGTCCAGAGCAGTTAGTGGATTATAACCACAGACCTTTGAGTTAGCAGTGTAACAACATACCACTAAGACAACCGAGCTCCCTTTCATATCAATAGTGAGTGGGACAGGAATCTTACAGGGACACGTTAGGAATTTTATCCTCATAGGTGAAGAAAGAGTAGAGATGAATGAGGAAAGTGAGCTTATGTTATACTGAAATAACTACTACAGTGTCATGTTAATTCTGACTGATGGTGTCACAAACACATGGAGGCTGTAAATCTTTTTAATAAGAGAAGTCAGATCTTTGGTTAGCAGTACAACATGTAATGCACTATACCACCAGAAATTTTGTAACTGAAAAAGTTGATTCGCACAGAAAAATATTCATTAATATCTCAGTGCCTGAAAAAGGCTGTAACATCTGTCAGATGCTTCATCCAGGAGCAAGAATAAATCAACAAAGTCAAGCAAGATTAGAATTGCTAACATTTTTGTTCTATCCCTTTAACTTTTGATCCTTTCACTTTTTCTTCTCATTAGACAAGTCGCTGATCACCAAAGGTTCAACAATTATCTCTCTGTGGATTATTTCTTAAGAAAATACCATGTGTGTGTGTTTAGATGTTTAGACTTTACTGAAAGTTCATACATTTGATGTCTTAAAGTAGCATCTGGAAAGTTTTCTCTTCACCCCAACATAATTTTTGAGTTGTCACTCTAAATATATTAGATTTTATAGATAATTTTTTGGTTTTGAAATAAACAAACCAACTACTAGACTTTACTTGCATAAAGACTTTGTTGTAGTCTTCTCTGTGGTTTGGAAAAAGGCATTAAAAATACCTACATAATGAGATTAATACTACTTGTTCACTTTACAGGAATATTTTAAAGACCAAAAGAGATTAATGTATATGGAAACACTTGAACAATATAAGAGACTCTTCAAATTAAAAACATTGACTTTTACCTCAACCAACCATGAATAACTAGTTGCAGATTTTAATTAAAGTTATATTTAATGCAGAAAAGTCCAGACAAATGAATCATTGTTTCCTATAAATGAAAAATCTATTTTTTACAGTTGAGTGAGAGCTATTTAAATTTGCTTCAAGTAATTTGAATTTGTTTTTAAAGTATTTCTTCATATTTCACCTTCTCAGTAGGCATATAAATTTCAAATTTTAGTGTAGAATTATTTTTATGGTAACCCATGAAATAATAATAATTCAACAGTTTGGGGAATTATGCAAAAGCCATCTTGATCAATTTTCCAATATTTTCAATTCAACAAACTACACAATTTTATCAAATACAAAATGAATATCAGCCATGCATTTCTAGTTCATTTATCTTGAACACAGAATATCAATATGCTGTGTAAAGTTCAAAAAATGAACAAGAATTTTTTTAGAGTGTGTCTAGTATGTATACTATTTCCATATCTTTTAAATCTATATGCTGAACAGATTACCCGGGAGGCTGGGTTCTATGAGGATAAGTGTGGCATCAGGATTGGAGGTAAACTCATCAACAACCTGCATTATGCAGATGACACAACCATACTTGCTGAGACTGAAGGCGACCTGAAGAGCTTGCTGCAGAAGGTCAAAAACTGCAGCCTTCAATATGAATTGAAGCTCAACATCAAGAAAACAAAGATTCTCACCACTGGGATGATTGGTGGCATCATGATAGATGTTGAAGAGATTGAGACTGTTGACAGCTTTAGTTTGCTTGGCTCTACAATCAAGACTCTTGATACCAGCAGCCAGGGAATTAAAAGATGAATTGCATTGGGAAAGTCTGATGTCAGAGACCTCTCTAGACTACTGAGGAACAATGGTGTCAGCCTGGAGACTAAGGTGCACCTGATACAGGCCATGAGTTACTCACTATGCTTCAGAGAGCTAGGCAATGACTAGGGATGATAGAAGGAGAGTTGATGTCTTTGGACTGTGGTACTGGAGAAGAGTGTTGAATATACCATGGACTGCTAGGAGAACAAACGTGTTTGTCCTAGAGAGGGTGAAGCCAGAATGTTTCTTGGAGGCAAGGATTCTGAAGCTTTGTCTGACATATTTTAGACATGTTGCAAGGTGGGATCAGGTGAGGGACGTGATGCTTGGGAGGGTGGAGGAAGAACCTCGATGAGATATATTGATTCAGTGACTGGGGTAACATGGGAAGGTGTGTCAAAGATAATAAGATTAGTACAAGATAGAGCAGGGTTTAGGGCTCTTGTACATATGGTTGCTATGAGTTGTTACAGGCAATTTGACGGCACATAACAACAACATATTCCTTTCAAGCAGTTCTTTCCCTCATGTATTTCAATACAGTGTACATTATCCTTGCTCTTTAGTACTTTGGAGAGATCCTTTGCACCACACTTGCCCATTGAAATACGTCTCTTGATTTCATGATTGTTACTACCCTACCATCGGTGTTGATTGTGAATCTAAGTTAAATGAAATCCTTGACAACATCAAGCTTTTCTCCATCAATTGCGATATTGGTCCAGTAGTGAGGATGTTTGCTTTATTGATTTTGAATTGTAACCCATACTGAAGGCTAAAGTCTAATCTTTTGCATTAAATGTTTCATGCCCTCTTTACTTAATGCAAACAACATTGTGTCATCTGCTTGGCACAGGTTGTTGATGAGTCAACCTTTAATCTTGATACCACATTCTTCTTCATACAGCCCAGTCTCTTGAATAATTTGCTCAGCTTGCATTTTGAAGATATATACAGAAAGTATATAACCATGATGCCCACTTTTCTGGATTTTACATCATACCGTTCTCCTTTGATCCAAAATAATGGTAATGAAAAATGTGCATGTCCTAAGCATTGAAACCTGTGAAAGTTAACTTACCAGGAAAATATTTTTATCTTACAAATGTATTTACATTAATCTTTGTTAGAAGGAGAGGCTGTCTCGGATTATCTGATGCCCTCTATATAAAACGTTAATGTTGTTGCTGTGTACTGTTGAGAAGCGACCAATCCATCCAGTTTTTCAGTGGCAGTTAATCACATGGGATTTAATTGCTGGTGAATTTGAACCAAAAACCTTCAGTATTGCAGCACAGCTTCTTATCACTAGGCCACCAGAGCTTCTTTCTATATACAATAAATGTTGTTGTTGTTGTTAAGTGTCATCGAGTCGTAGATGACTCATAGCGACCCTATGAATGAAAAACCTGAATCCTGTTGTATAACCATCATTGTTTCTCTAAGTTCATAGAGTTTCCAGAGGTAAGCTATTATGGTAGTGGATGCAACTCATACTTCCAAGCTTCTTTTAATCGGGTAACTCCACCAAATACTGTCCACCATGAGTAACCATCATCACGTTTGACACATCAGTGTCACAGTGTTTAGCATCACAACAACCACAAGTTACTTCTGTACATCAAATTGGAAGACCAGTGCCATACCACTTAGAAGAATGTTTGATCAAAACCAATTAAAAACTGTAGAATTCAACTACTCTATACATCTCTGCAAAGTGGATATTGCTGTTGTTGTTGTGTACTGTCAAGTCGAAACCAACCTATAGCTGACCCTCCAGCAGGTTTTTAGAGGCAGTTAATTGCATGGGAGGAGACTGCCCATCCTTCTCTCACAGAGCAGCTGGTGGCCTCAAACTGTGTGCCTTTGAGATTGTGGATACCAGCCCCAAACTGGGGACCCACTGCTTTTTTAAAAATATGAGGACAAATCCAATCAGCTCACACTCAACCATGAATGAAACAAAACACAAAAACAGAACAAAACACAAGGAAACAGCCCACACCCAAGCCTCAACCAAAGCAAGAACACACAACTTTGTAGAATCCAACTACTGCATACATCTTCCCAAAGTGGACACCAGTACCGAACTGGCAGTGGCCTTTTTAAATCTAAGGCCAAATAGCAAGTCTTTAAATAAGGAGAAAAGAAGGTAGATAACAAACAGATGAAAAGTCTGAAATAATGCTCTAGATGCAGAGATTAGAGTAATATAACCATCCACTGAAGAATCCACAAAGCCGTAAAAAGTAGAAGCAGCAAGAAATGGAAGCCAGAATCTCCATGGACAGCACAGATTTATCAACAACACAGAACTGTCAGGGAAACAACAACACAGAACAACAGAAAAGTGAAACACAGAACTCCAGGAAAGTGAAAAAGACTACATTCTTTGAAATGCAAAACTATAAGAGATAAATTCATATTTTTAAGTTACCCAGTGTATTGATGTGTTGTTCTAGTCATTTTTTGATGCAGGCTGGGTTTAGAAGGGGTTGTGGTATTAGGGAATTTGTAGGTAATGTTAGCTGGATGGTGGCTGAAAGCTGCAGTATCAGAGGTCTGTGTTTCATTGGTTATGCAAAGGCATTTGACTGTGTGGATCACAACAAACTGTGGCTGACTCTGAGAAGAATGGGAATCCTAACACACTTGATTGTGCTAATGTGAAACCTATACTTGGGCCAAGGGGCAGTCATCAGAACAGAGCAAGGAAACACTGAATGGTTCAAAATTGGGAAGGGTGTATGCCAAGGATGGGTTTCATCTCCATACCTTTTCAATCTATATGCAGAACAGATTATCTGGGAGGCTGGACTATATGAGAAATGTGGCATCAGGATCAGAGGAAGATTCATCAACAATTTGCGTTATGTAGATGACACAACCCTGCTTGCTGAAACTGAGGAGGACCTCATGCACTTGCTGCAGAAGGTCAAGGGCTTCAGCCTTCAATAGGGACTGAAGTTCAACATCAAGAAGACAAAGATCCTCATCACTGGAACAATTACCAGATTCATGAAAGATGGTGAGGAGATTGTGATTGTTAACAGTTTTAGTTTGCTTGACTCCACAGTCAACACTTTTGGTACCAGCAGCCAGGAAATGAAAATACATATTGCAATGGGAAAGTCTACTGTTAGGGACCTCTCCAGAGTAATGAACAGCAATGATGTTGCTCTAGAAACTAAGGTATGCCTGCTACAGGCCATAGTGTTTGCAATCACTTGCTATGTGTCAGAGAGCCGGACAATGACTAAGGATGATAGAAGGAGAATTGATGCCTTTGAGCTGTGGTGTTGGAGAAGAGTATGGAATATACCATGGACTACTAAGAAAACGAACAAGTTCGTCCTAGAGAGGGTTGAACCAGGCTGCTCCTTGGAGGCAAGGATTCTGAAACTTCATCTGACATATTTTGGATATTTTGCAGGAGGGACCAGTCCTTGGAGAGGGACGTCATACCTGGGAGGGTGGAGGACTTTGCAGGAGAGGAAGATTAGATGAGATGAATTAATGATTAATTAATTCAGTGATGGGTAATGGTGGTAGTTGTGTCAGAGGTAGTGAGATTGGCACAGGATAGAGCAGGGTTTAGGGTTGTGGTACATAGGGTTGCTGTGAGTCTCAGATGACTCAACAGCACATAACAACAACAACAACAATCCAGTGCTTGGTAATTTGTTGTAGCAATGTTATGAATTGAGTTGTGTCCTCTCAAAAAGATAAGTTGAACTTTTAACATCTGATACTGTGTGAATATCATCTTATTGGAAAATGCTGTTATATATCATGGAGTTGGAACAGTCTCATATCTGACACTCTGGGTTTTCAAAGGCAGAAATCTCTGGGCAGGAGATTGTTCATCTTTCTCCCTCAGAGCAACTTGTCGATTTGAACTATATGCCTTTGAACTGGCAGCACATCTCCTTACCATTAAGCCACCAGAGCTCCCAAATTACTAAATAGACTATTTGAAAATGTTATTAATAATATTAACATAAAATATTATTAGGGACAATTCAGTTAGTTGTGACTTCTAGTGACCTTATATAACAGAAGGAAACACTTGCTTGACTTCTGCTGTCCTCACAGTCATTTTTAAGTTTGAACCCTTTGTTTCAGTCACTGTGCCAATTCATTTTTTTTTGAAGAATCATCTTTTTTTGCTGACAATTTCCTTTATCAAGTGTGATAGAATTCTTTAGTCTTCCTTACTCATTGTCAAAGTTTCACATACATATGAGATGGTTGAAAGTAATATGGATTGAGTCAGGCACAAGTTAGTCCACAAAGTGACAAATGAACTTTAAAACTTTAAAGAGGACTTTTGCATCAGATTTAGACAATGTCATATATTTTCTTCAGAAAAGAAAGGTGTTTTTTTTCCCCCTTCGGAAAAAAAAGGTCTTTCATTGTTATACAGTCGTCTCCCCAACTCTGCCCCCTCTGAAAACTTTATTAAGCAACTCTTATTCTGGACTCTTGTCATGCCAATAATACCTAATCATATATTCCTTTTATACAGTTCTCTTTCTCATCTGTTTCAATGCTGTGTATATTATTTGTCCCCTCTTTTCTTAGTTTCCCCCAACCCCCATTTCAGTCCTGTTCTATAGCAGTGGCACTACGCAGTATTTGTCTTTTTGTGACTGAGATATTTCACTTAGCATAATGTCCTCTAGAGTCACCCATTTTGTATAATAGTTCATGAGTTCTTTGTTTTTCAGTTCTGCAGAATATTCCATTGTGGGAATATACCACAACTTCTCTATCCATTCTTTTGTTGCTGGGTGCTTTGGAAGTTTCCAATTCTTTGCTATTGTGAACAAAGTAGCAATAAACATGGGTGTGCATATATCTGCTTGGGTGCCAGTGTCTTTAGGGTATATTCCCAGTATTGGAATTGTTGGGTCAAATGGTA
>NW_006399833.1:13652416-13688051 GCF_000299155.1 Elephantulus edwardii
TATATATATATATGTTTGGTATTTTCTGCTTTCAGCTAAGATCCATTCAGCATCAGTTGTCTTCAGAATCTGGCCTGAAATTCTGGAAATTCTTTCTCAATATGCTTCTGCAACCATTTTTCAATGATCTTCAACAAAATTTACTTGCATGTGATGCTGATAGTGTTTGATCACCTTTCTTTCAAATGAGTCCAAATATGTTTCTCTTCCAGTTGGTTGATCACTTAGCTCTCTCCCAAATTTCTTAGCATGAACAAGTGATAACCTTCACATTGCATTTCTGTATTGAGACATTTCAATTTGGTAACTAACCAATTTCTGATTAGAATATGCATCAGAATTCTTCTTTGACACTGTGGGTAGAAAAGGGAGATTGTCTTTATATACAAGCACACTCAGATAGAGATGAGAATATGTATACACCATTATTTTAGAGGGGGGCATAAACTACTATTGTTGTTGTTGCTGCTGTTGTTGTTTTGTACCGTCAAGTCAAAACCGACCCATAGTGTTTTCAGAGACAGTTAATTGCACAGGAAGAGATTGCCAATTCTTCTCCTGCGGAGCAGCTGGTAGGATATGAACCTTGTACCTTCGGGATTACAAGGCCGCTTCTTGCCATTAGGCTACCAGAGCTCCTTTGTATTTGGCAAAATTTTCCTCTCTCTCTCTCTCTCCCCCCTCCCCCCTCCCTCCCTCCCTCCGTCCCTCCCTCCCTTTTTCTAACAGAAAAAGAAGAGATGGAGAAGAATGATTTTGGAATAGTATTTTTAGAGAAAAGTATTAAATATGAGAATAAATAAAGGTATCTTGAAATAAGTGCAGCCAGAATGCTCCTTAAAGGTAAAGATGATGAAACTCCATCTTACATATTTTGGGCATGTTGTAAGGAGGGACCAGTCCTTGGAGAAGGACATCATGCTCGGAAGTGTGAAGGGACAGCACAAGAAAGGAATACCCTGGATAAGACAGTCTGACTCAATGACTGGGATAAGGGGTAAGGTCAGCTCTTGCAAGCCTACATCATGCTGTGAAAGTAGAATATCCCAGAAACAGACAAAGACCCTCAGTGAGATCTAGTGACCAAGGTCATTAACATCAAGAAAATAAAGAGTCTCATCACTGGGCATCATGATAGACAGAAAAGAGATTGTTCAGCACTCTTCTTGAACACTACAGCTCAAAGGTTTCAATTCTTCTTCTGTCATTCTTATTCATTGTACAGCTCTCAGATGCATACAGAGTGATAGGAAAGAGCATGGCCTGAATCAGGTGCACCTTAGTCCTCAAACTGACATTAATTATTCCTCAATAACTTTGAGGTCTCTAACTGTAGACTTTCCCAGTGTAATACGTCTCCTGATTTTCTGACTGCTGGTACCAAGACTATTAATTGTGGATCCAAATAAGATGAAGTTGTTTACAGTTTCAATCTTTTCTCCATCTACTGTTGGTCTAGTGGTATTAATCTTTGTCATCTTGACATTGAGATGCAACCCATAGTGACGGCTGTATTCTTTGATCATCTACAACAAGTGCTTTAAGTCCTCCTCACTTTCTGCAAGCAAGGTTGTGTCATCTGCATAACACAGGTTATTCTTGATGCCACATTCTTCTTCACAGAGTCCAGCTTCATGAATTATTTTCTCAGCATACAATTTGAATAGGTATGGAAAGAGAATAAAACCCTGATGCACCCCTTTCAAATTTTAAACTGTGTATGACCTATACCTAGACTTTTGACTATGTGGATGACAATAAATTATGGATATCATTCATAAGAATAGAAATTCCAGAAAGTATAATCTTACCCCTGCACAACCCATAGATAGACCAAGAAACATTCATGTGGGCAGATGGGGATACCTACTGCGTAATTTTAAATCAGGGGAAATGTGTATCCATCACCATTCATAATCAATCTGTGTATTGAGCTAAAGAATCCTGATCAGGATTTGAGGAAGAAAACAACTTAAATATGTTGATGATTTAATTTTGCATGCAGAAAATAAAGATATTTAACACTTATTGATGACACTCAAAGCCTTCCCTGTAGATTACACCTTAATAAGGAAAATAAAAATTATCACACTGGATCAATAAACACTATAATGTGTGGTGTGTGTGTATACACATTTGTATATTTATAGGAACGCTGGTGGTTTAGTGAATAGAGACTTGCATCAACAATCCAGCCGCTTTGTGGGAGAAAAATGAGTAATCTCATCGTGTGTGATTTATTGCATCTGAAACCTTCTAGAGGGTCAGCTATGATTTGGTTCTGACTCCACAGCAATGAATTTTAGGGTGTGTGTGTGTGGGGGTGTGTGTGTAATCTGATATGTTCCTATGCAACTTGCTATTCTTACAACAAAAATGTATTCTGAAATGTTTCATAAATAAAATATTATAAATATGGTTGTAAATGACTGTACAGTGATTACATAGGTCCAATAGTTGCCCTTTAGTGTTTGATTCTTTTCACTTAGCATAATGTATGAGAACATTGTGATGGTAGATTTCTATTAAAGGAGTATATATCCATCTTGTTGTGTTGCCAGAAGTATACTATTTTTTTTGTCATTTTCATTGTGAATTGAGTGAAAGAATACAAAGCATACTAACATTTTCAATAATTTTTACATACATTGTTCCATAATATCCATCAATTATAACAGACATAAAATGTCTAATCATCTATACATTCCATGTTGTCTTTCCCTTCAATAACCTTAGCAAGTTTTTCTCTTTATCAGGAAAACATAGGAAAATATTTTCTTTCTTTCCTCTTATACATTATTCTAGTTGGACATGTATTATTTACTTGTGTAGGAAGTTTGCAATGAAATTCTCTAAAACCCTTTTGCCTTGTTAGTTGTACAATAAATTGATGTAAAGGAGCTTTTCATGACTGAGCAATAGCATAATAGACATTGTAAGACATCTAATGGCGTAACAAAAACACCTACACAAGAAATACCAGGAACTACACTAGATTTAAAACGTCTGCCAGCTTTCTTGGAATATCTGCTCTTTTAATCTGACAGTAAGCACAGTATTCATATAAATTATTGTAGAACATGTTGAAGAGTCAATACATTGCTTCAGGATTGATGTTGACCTGAAGAACACTGAGGTCAGAAATCAACCAGAACCAGAGATGTGCCTACATACAAGAATTTTATTTGTGAAGAAGAGATGAGTGTTATTAGTCACCAAATCTTCTTTGAGTGTCTACCAACAGCAAACATGAGGTAGGTGTGATAAGAGATATAAAGAAGCAAAATATGTAACAGTGGATTGAATAGCAATGCAAAATAAACATGAACTCAAACCAGCACGCCCTCTTGGAAATGAATGTAATGCCGTTTCAAAGTACCATCCAACTCCATATAACGGACTCACCTGCTCATTGTTAGTGAATTAGAACTGACTCATAGCTGACTCTTCTTTGGATTTCTGAGGCTGTAAATCACACAAAAAGAGATTGCTCATCTTTCTCATAAAAAGCAGTTAGTGGATTCAAACCACCAGAGAAGCATGGCCTTTCGGTTAGCAGTGCATTGCATTATGGACTAGGCCAGAAAAACAATAATAGAAGGACTACACTTACTACAGAACTCTCGTGCTCTAGTGATAAGGAACCGTATAGGCAAACCAATGGCATGTGGTTTGAGTCTACCAGCTACTTAACAGGAGAAAGATGAACAGTCTCCTCCCATAAAATTTAATGCCTCTGAAACGTCGCTATGGATTTGTTCCAATTTGGAGTTAAATAACAGATATTATTATTATTATTATTTTATCCTAAGATATAAACAAAATTCTTTTTAGTTCGAGGCTTTATTCAACAGCTTTTAGCCATTTGAGCTCAAAATTTCTATATCAGATATCCTATGTGATTCTTTTTATCTGTTATAGACA
Source organism: Elephantulus edwardii (assembly GCF_000299155.1). NCBI lineage: Eukaryota > Metazoa > Chordata > Mammalia > Macroscelidea > Macroscelididae > Elephantulus > Elephantulus edwardii. The sequence continues at coordinate 13,656,341 of NW_006399833.1, forward strand.
CATCTCATTTTTTTCTTTCTTGCAATTCATTTTTTTTTTTAAATTTACACTGGAGGACAACTACCTGGCCAATTGAATGGAAGAGATTCATATTTATTCCTATTAAAAAAAAAAGGTTACCTGACAGATTGTGGAAATTATCTTACACTATCACTCACGTCACACATAGGCAAAATCCTGCTGAAGATTATCCAGAAATTACTTCATCAGAGCATTGACAGAGAACTGCCAGAAATATAAGCTGGGTTTAGAAGACGCTGTGGCATTAAAGACATTATCACCAATGTCAGACGGATCTTGGTAGCAAGCAAAGAATACCAGAGAAATAGCTATCTATCTGTGTTTCATTGGCCGTGCAAAGGCATTTGACAGTGTTGATCAAAACAAACTCTGGTTAACCTTGAGGAGAATGGGAATCCTAGAACAATTGATTGTGCTTATGCGAAACCTGTATGTGGACCAGGAGCTAGTCCTCAGAACAGAGCAGGATAACACTCCCTGGTTCAAAATCAGGAAAGGAGTGTTTCAGGGATGTATCCTGTCTCCATGTCTTTACAATCTCTATACAGAACAGATCATTCGGGAGGCTCGGCCTATGAAGAGGAATGTGGCATCAGGATTGGAGGAATATTCATCAACAATTTGCGTTATGCAGATGACCCAACCTTGCTTGCTGAATCTGAGGCAGACCTGAAGTATTTGCTGCAGAAGGTCAAGGACTACAGTCTTCAATATGGATTGAAGCTCAACATCAAGAAGTCAAAGATTCTCACCACTTGATGGATTGAGATGAGATTGAGGTGGTTAATATTTACAGCTTGCTCAGCTCCACAATCAACACTTTTGATAACAGCAGTCAGGAAATCAAAAGACAAATTTTATTATTGCTGCCAGGGGCCTTTCTAGAGTACTGAGAAACAATAATGGTAGTCTAGAGACTAAGGGATGCCTGATTCAGTCTACGGTCTTTGTGATTACTTGCTATGCATCAGAGAGCTGGATAATGACTAAGATGATAGACAAAAAATTGATGCCTTTGAGATGTGGTGCTGGAGAAGACTCTTGAACATACCATGGACCGCCAAGCAAACAAATAGGTCTGTCTTGGAGAGGTTGAAATCAAATTTCTCCTTGGAGGCTAGGATTTTGAAGCTCTGTCTTACATGCTTTGGGCGTATGGCCAGGAGAGACTGATCCATGGAGAAGGACATTGTGCTCAGAATGGTAGAGGGACAGTGCAGGAGAGGAAGACCCCAGATGAAATGGATTGATGCAGTGACTAGGGCATTGGGGGTGCGTGTGTCAGAGTCAGTGAAACTGGCTCAGAAGAGGGCCAATAGCTTCAGAGCTATTATACATAGGGTCGCTATGAGTTCCAGGTGACTCAATGGCATATAACAACAACAACAACAACAACAAACACAAAGTTTGCATACATTGCCCTTCACACTGGATTCCCCTGACCTCCGCAACCCACCCCCCTCCACCCATAATATTGTGAAAAAAATAGCTTTTCTTTCTACTCTTCCCTCTTTCTATAATGTTCCTAATTAGCTTGAAATAATTTTAAGAGGTTTTCTGATGATATTGTTTGTTCTGCACATTGTATTTCCTTTAGCACAACTAAAAGTATCCTATGACAATGTAAAATCTAGTTTGAAACACATTATCCTATAGACAGATCTCAGCTTACTGAATAGATATGCTCACAATGTGCTTACGAATATTTTTATAGCATTATTTTTAATATAATTTTTTATTATACAACTTGAAATCTCTTTCTTAGGGAGATTTGTACTTAATCATGACATATATTTTAACAGCTTAACAACTAGAGTAGAAAAGAGCAATGGGCATATTCATGATTTAGAATTCTGTTCATATTTGTGCTGTCAGTGGTAGCTATTATATAAAGATCTGTTCCCTTGACTGTACTTATGAACAAATGAAAACACTTACTAATCTAGCTTCTGGGCATACAATTTAAAACAACTTGCAAAACTTAAAATATGCTTATAAAGTATAATTTTTTATTATTGTGCATGATGAAACTAGTCTTGCTATTTCCTTATGAATTACTTTAAAGTAATTATAACCTTTGGCATCCAAGTCAGTGCATAATTAATTTGTTTCACACATAATTAATCTGATCACCACAGACTTCAATGTTTTCATTTTCCTTGGGTTCACAATTAATATCATCTATGGCACCAACAGTTAAAAAAGCAAGAGACTTTTCTCTAATGAACTTTATAGTTTTTGGTTTTATTCCTTGGTGCTTGATTCAATCTTGAGTTGGTTTCTGTGTATGATGTGAGGTGTGGGTCTTGTTTAAGTTGTCAACAAGTGGTTTTCCAATTTTGCCAACATTTTCTTAAAAAGGCTGTCACTTCTCACTTAACTGACTTTATCTTCTTGTCAAAAATCAGTTGCCCATAGGTAGAAGAGCTGACTTCTGGGTTCTCAGTTCTATTCCATTGATCATACTAAACTGATTGTTTCTGATTTTGTTTACAATCAACTGTGGGTGGGAAGCCTCTTGTTTAGGCAAACAGGATCTGGTGGGTGGGCCTTTGTATTTAAATATTGAATGGGCCCTGGGGCCTGATATCAATTGTGTTTCCAGACAAAGTTGTTCAAAGTGATATAGCATTTGTCTGTCACCTAACAACAACAGTAGCAGGTAATCTAGTAGCTGTTGTTAGGTGCTGTCAATCCGGTAAGACTCATAGAGATCCTATTAACAACAAATCTGAACCCTGTCCTATCCTGTGCCAGCTTCCCAATCTCTGATAGACTTGAATCCATTGCTGCAGTTACTGTTTCAATACACCTGGTTAAGAGTCTTCCTCTCTTTCACCGACCCTCCACCTTTCCAAGCATGATGTCCCTCTCCAAGGAATAGCTTCTTATACCAACATGCCCATAGTATGTGAGACAAAGCCTTGTCATTTTTGCCTCCAAGGAGCACTCTGGCTGCACTCTAAGATATTTGTTCTTTTGGCAATCCATGAGCTATTCAGTACTTTTCTCCAACATCACAGCTCAAAAAGATCAATTCTGTCATCTTTAGTAATTGTCCAATTCTTAGATACATAGCAAGTGACTGAAAAGACGATGGTCTGAATCTGGTACACAGTAATCCTCAAACTAACATACCACAAACTAACCTCAATAATTTGGAGAGGTCCCTGACTGCAGACTCTCCCAGTACCATACGTCTCCTGATCTTCTTACTGCTGGTACCAAATATTGCAATTGTGGATCCAAGTAAGATGAGGTTATTGACAGCTTCAATCTTTTCTTCATCTACCATGGACCTTTCAGTCCAGTGGTGAGGATTTTTGGATTTTTTATGTTGAGATGTAATCCATATTGAAAGTTGCTGTGTTTTACTTTCTGGAGGAAGTACTTCAAGTCCTTCTCACTGTGAGCAAGCAAGGTTGTGTCATCTGCATAACTAAGGTTATTGGCCTATCTTCCTCCAATCCCAATGCCACATTCTTCTTCATAGAGTCCAGCTTCTCAGATAATTTGCCTAGCATACAGACAAAATTGGTATGGAGAAAAGATACACCCTGAAGCACACCTTTCCTAAGACATAAATATTTCAGTGACTGAAAAAGATTGTCTACTGTTGTAAATTTATTGAAGTACTGCCTTATAAACATAATTCTTACGTGAATCTGATTCTCAGTTTGAGAACAATCAGGTCCTGTGTAGTCACCTACTTATCATTATTGAGACTATGACTTGCTAGCATTCATTATAAATTCTTCATGATTAGGTAAGGATTTTAGAAATTCTAGCAGCATAATCCATAGCTGCTTCACAGGAGAAAGATGAGCAGTCTCTTCCTGTTAAGATTTATGGCCTCCAAATATTCTCACAAAGATATGACCAGAATATACTTTTCTGCTGTTCCTCCATAGAAACAGCATCCTGCCTTTGAATTCAAACAATTTTTGAATTTTTTTTTATAGGCTCTGGGCTTCTAAGAATGAAATGCAGACCAGGGCTTGGGAAAAGTGCTCTTGACCCTTGAGTCTCTTGAGTCTCAGGATCTTGAGGCAACCATGCATGCCCTTCTTCTAAAGAAAAAGAAAAAATTATGGCCTCAGAAAGTCAGTTACCAGAGTGAAAGTGTTTTTGTTTCTTTTTTCTATTTCTTGTTTGCATCTTTGTTTGTTGTAAGTATGACAAAAGTATGAGAGATAATATAACTTTAAAAATATAACTTTAAAAAATAACATTATTTTCTGAAAAGTAAATACACCAGTGCAATGATTTATCAAAACGGCATCTTCTTTTGAGCTTTCCTAAGGCTTTCATTGTTGCAACTATCATTTCTAGATTGACAGTTGGATATCAGAGACTCCAAACATTTTCCCAACTCTCCCTTAGGAATACCAGACTCTTTCACTAAACCTCAAGTAGTCTGAAGTTTGTTTTGGCCATTCAGTGCACTTACCTGGTAAGTATTTTCTTTAGTGTTTTATCCTTAATAGAGTTAGTTGAAGGAAATTTTTTAAAAAGTCAATGGTTCCAGTATCATTCACCAAATGGCAATTTTTGTATTTTAAGGCTGAAGATTTTCTGATATTCCATCTGACTTAACAACAATATTTCACATGGAATCAATATTGTCTCAAAGTTGTAGGAATTGACCACTCAGCATGTGCTGACTGGCTTCCATATTTTACTTCTTTTTTATCTTGGAGGCTGTTTTTGAATGTTAGAGTTGCTTATACTCCATTTAATATTATAGTTAAATGAAATTGCAATCAACTTGAGTTAAATCTCTATCAAAAAGATTTTTTAAAGTAGAACAGTCATTACTGAGGGCTATTGATTACAATCACCTTGAGGATTGTACCCCAGCTCTCATTTGTGATTCTTTTGTTACTATTTTAGATAGCATTTGAGATGATGAAACACACAAGTAATGGTAAGATTATTTTCTGCAGGCTTGCTAACATATGTCTTGTTTTAGATTTACAAGTCATAGTGGCACTCATTTTTCATACTACTCTTTTCAATATGAGTGCATTTCTTTAACAGTTTTATGGTGGAGTTAAAATGTCAGCTACATATCAATATCCAAAAGTTCACAATTGAATTTGGTGGTGATAGGAATTTTAAAGATATTGTTTCTGCACAGGACTTGGTTAAAATGTATACTTTTCCTTTACCCCCATTGAAAAGGTATCCATCCTCTGAAAGGAGGAAGATTTAGCAATTTTAACCTGCATAGAATCAGTTCATTATTTAACCTTTGCTTTCTCTTTAAAACTTGTTTTCTACTCTCCTTTATCCTACAATGACCATATAGAGCATTCTGGTCAAGTTACAGAACAGAATTTCTGGTCAAGTTACAGAATAGAATTTCTAGCAATGCATTAAAATGTGTGTCTGTTACCTATATGTTGTTGCTGTTGTTAGGTGCCCTTGAGTCAAATACAACACATAGATACCCTATTAACAAAAGATCGGAACACTATTCCATCCTGTGCCACCCTCACATTTCCTGACATACAAGAGCCCATTGCAGCAGTCACCATGTCAATCCATCTGGTTAAGGATCTTCCTCTCCTTCGCTGACCCTCCACCCTTCCCAGCATCATGTCCTTCTCCTAGTGATATGCTCAACGTATGTGAGGCAAAACCTCATGAATTCTTGCCTCCAAAGACCACTCTGGCAGCACCCTTTCCACATTAGTCCTCAAACTGGATTCATTACTCTTTGGTAATTCAGAGAAGTTCCTAACTGCAGATTTTCCCAGTGCAATGCATCTCTTTATTTTCTGACTGCTGTTAGGACAAATGCTTCTTATGCTTTCATTCCATAGCATTTTCTTCTTGGCTACTCTGAATAATTCAGTTGAAAAGATTAATAAAATTAATCTTGAGTATTTGCAATCAAGAAGATACAAAAACTTTATCTCAAATTATATACATGTAATTGAGAATGATTTCCTTTTAATTTCTGCAGATCTTTCTTTGTATACAGTATTGTTCATGTGTAAACGAGTACATGCCTCCTTTCTGAATTCCTTTCTAAGCATGCAGAAATGTTATGTATCCATACACTAAGAGGAAATTGGTAGAATTCTTCCAAGATAAAGATTCATATTCAATTTTATACCAAGGCACCTCATGTATAGCTGCCATCTGTCAGTCAGTGGGTGCTTGTGTATTCTTATCATGCTGAACAGATTTCCCCAGAACTTTAAGACTAAAATGAATGTGGAAGAAAGGCCTGGTTATCTACTTCTGAAAATCAGCCATAGAAAATCCTATGGATCACATAGGTCCTGTCTACAACTGGTTAAGGGGATAGAAAAAAATATTTAGTAGCATGTGGAATTGCCATGAATTAGAGGTTGACACAGTGAGAAAACCAATCATTCAAAACTCACTGCTATCAAGTTGGAACTAACTCATAGCCCACAACTCTTAATTCAGCAGGTTTCCAATTATGTGAATCACAAGGGAGAGAAGGTTGTAGGCATTTGTACTGAGGAGCCTCTGGTTGTTAAATTTCTGGAGAAGAGTGACCTTTTGGTTATCAGTACAACTCCCCACTTCATCATTAGCACTCCAAAATAATGACTATATGTTAATTGATTGAATACTTACTTGGAGTCTATTCTGTTCATAGCAGTAACTTAGAGGTTAATAAGGAAATGAGAACACCATGTAAATTTTAAGTTTCAGGAAACATGATATTTCTAATATCTATTTGGCAAAGTCCAATATTATTCTAAGAGTTTAGATCTAGGAAGAGATCACCATAAACTGTGAACAATAAATTGAGAAGGTGCTGGATCTATAGATAAATAATTATGATCAAATATGCAGACAAAGATTGTTTAACAGTGAATAGATCTGCTTAAATACAACTTAAGAGGAGTGGGGCAGAAGACAATCAGGAAAGAACTATTGGAAACTATGGGGATCTTGAAATACAAACGTAAGACAGTCTCCACTAACAAAGACTGTATCTTAAGAGTTTCATGTCAAAATTGGAAGAGATGATGTAAAGAACTGTTTAAAAGGAATATATGATTAGGTATTATTTGCATGACAACAGTTCAGAATGAGAGATGCATAGCTGAGTGGGCTGGGATGGAGAAGAGGGATGAAATGCAATTGTGAATGAATATTTTTCTAAAAAGTTAACTGGGGGGGTCGGTGGAAAATATATAACAATGAATGAATGGAAATCCAAGTTTTCTGTGAACTTTCATTAAAATCACAATTAAAAATTACTTTTATATTTTCTTAAGAAAGATTCTTAGATAGGGAATGGATTCCATCTGGATGCTTGGAATCTAGTTTAAAAACTGGAGCCCTAATTTACCCACTGCACAAGTTGGCAAAATCTACAGGGAGAAGATACCACCTTGGTTTTATGATTTGATCCTGAATTTCTCTTCATAAGTATGTGAAAGCTGAATCATTTATAAGGAAGACCATCTGGTGGCCTAGTGTAATCCCAGACGCGCACGGTTTGAATCCACCAGCTGCTCTGCTGGAGAAGGAGGGGCAATCTCCTCCTGTACCAGTCAGATCTGATTTGACGGTACATGCACAAAAATTCATAAAATAAAAAAAAATAAGGAAGAACAAAGAATTGATGACTTTGAGTTGTGATGTTCATGAAAAACCACACCAAAATCATAACCTGCTCTTTATTGGCCCAGTAGTGAAAATTTTTGTTTTCTTTATGCTGAGATACAGTTCATACTGAAACTTAGTCTTAATCTTCCTTCGTAAGGGCTTCAACTCGTCTTCATTTTCGTATAGCAAGATAGTGTCATCTGCATATCACAGGATCTTAAACATTAAGTCTCATGTTCATTGCATTTTCTTCATCACATGATGACCTTCTCTGATTATTTTTTGAGCATGCACATTTAATATAAAAGTATAAAATCTGCTAGAAAGAACCTTTTCAAAGTTCTAAAGAGCAATGATGTCAATTTAAAGACTAAGATGCACCTGATTCCATCTGTAGTCTTTTCAATTACTTCCAATGCATCCGAAAGTGGGACAATAAATAAGGGTGACAGAAGAATCAATGTCCTTGAGTTGTAGTATTACAAGAGTACTGAATATCCCATTGGCTTCCAAAAGAACAAATTAATCTGTCTTGGAGGAAGTGCAACCTGGGGGCTCCTTAGAGGTGAGGATGGTGAAACTTTGTCTCACATGTTGTTAAGTGCCGTTGAGTTACAGACAACTCATAGCAACCCTACGAATGAAAGTCCTAGACACCTCCTGTATAACTTTTGTCCTCTCTCCAGGTTCATAGGGTTTCTGGAGGCAAGCTATTATGGAAGTGGATGCCACTCCTCCTTCCAAGCTTGTTTTAATCGGGGAGCTTCACCAAACACTGTCCACTATGGGTAACCATTCTCGCATTTGACTCATCAGTGTCACAGTGTTCGGCTTTCATAGCAACCACAGGTTACCTTTGTACAGCAAGTGGACAGACAAGGGTCTCACATATTTAAGATATATTGTCAAGGGGTTATCAGTCATTGGAAATGGCTTAAAAGGGTGGAGGGTCAGAGAAAGAAAAGATCATCAACAGGACGGATAGGTACAATGACTGTAACAATGTACTTGAGCATATCAGAAATGGTGAGGGTGACACAGGATAATGCAAGGTTCAGATCTATTGTTCCGAAGGTTACTGTGAGTCACCATCGACTAGGTGACTCCTACTAATAACAAGAATAACATTATTTGTGGGTGCTACTGAGTTGGTTCCAACTCACAGTAACACCATATACAACAGCATAAAAAATTGCCCAGTCCTACAGGCCCATCTTTATAGATGTTGCTGTGTTTGAACTCATTGTTGGTGTAGTGTATCAACCCAGCTTTTTGAGGGTGCTCCTGTTTTTCCCTCACTGTACTTTGGAAGCTGAATGTTCTTTAGAGATTACTACTTCCTGGTAATATGACCCAAATACATAAAACATTCTCACTTCTAAGGTACGTTGAGGATGTATTGCCTCTAAGATGCATTTAGTAGATAAATATAGCAACCTATTTTTGTAGTTGTTGTTAGGTTCCATCAAGTCAAGTACGACTCATAACAACCCTAGGGATCACAGATCAGAACCTTGTCCTACCCTGTCCCATCTTCATCATTTCTGACACACTAGACCCTTTTGACGCAATCACTGTGTCAATCCATCTCATTGATGATCTTCCTCTCTTTCACTGAATAGCCTCTCCATGAAAAATGCGCAAAGTATGTGAGATTAAATTTCTCCTCCCTTGCCTCTAAGGAGCGCTCTGACTCTGCTTTTTCTAAGACATATCTGTTTGTTCTTTTGACAGTCCGTAGGATAGTCAGTACTCTCCTCTAACACCACAACTCAAAGGTACTAATGATTCTGCTGTCATCCTATTCATGATCCAGTTCTCAGATGCATAGCAAGCCATTGAATACTGCATAGGGCCACTGTTGTAAAAGGGGACTGACATCAGGGTTGAGGGAAGACAGAAAAGGAGGGGAGGAATGATGTATATTGCAATGAAACAGATGAGGGAGAGAACTGTTTAAAAGGAATAGATGATTAGGTATTACTAGCTTGACAAGAATAAGTCCAGAATGGGTATTCTTGTCATTACAGAAGTCCGGAGTGAAGACTACATAGTGGAGTGGACTTGGGGGGAGGGATTGTGTAACAATGAAAGAGTTTTTCCTTTACTTTTCAAGGAGAAGAGTGAATGGAGGGAGGGGGTAGGCAGGGAGAAAAATGCAACAATGAATGACTGGAAACCCTAAGTCTCTCTAAACTTTCATTAAAATTAATTTTAAAAAAAAAGAGTATGGCTTGAATCAGGTGTATCTTAGTCTTCAAACTGACATCATTGTTCCTCTGTAATTTGGAGCACTTCTTGATCGCAGACTTACCCAGTGCAATAGTTTTCATCTCATGATCTCCTCACTGCTAGTATCAAGGATTTGGATTTTGGATCTAAGTAATTCATATTGATGGTTATAGTCTTTGATCTTGTGGTGTCAGTTTAGAAGTTGGCTTTTTTTGGCTATTATGTTAGACATTGCTGCTCTTCAGCTACCATAACTGTGGACACATGGTCTTGCAAATCATCAACAGTTATTGGACTAGTAGAAGAGAGAGACAGTGTTTTCCACACTGTAGAGACTGACTTTGATGATGGTTGTGGTGGAGAGATTGTGGAGAGACTGTGGCGAGATATAACTACAGGAACTCTGAGATAAAAGCTACAGTTTAAAGGTTTTGCTTGCTGGAGGTTGAAGGAGAAGCTGACTTATAATTGCTCTGAGGCAAACCTTGATAGAGGATTTGGATATGTGCTACTGAACTGAACTGGAACTTTAACTAATTGGGGAATTGTGTTTTTCTGTTAATCTGGCTTGGAACTGCTGGGCTAAACTTGAACTTGTATTGTGAGATAGTCTTTGCCTCCTTCACTCTCCAGCCTATTTCCCTAATAAACCCCACTCTTGGTACCACCACTGTGAGTAAAGTCTGTGAGTCAGCAATGAACATTGAACCCAGTGATTGGTGGAAAAAGGAGCAGGAATGGGGGAGGGGTGGCGTATTGGCTATAGGAGCTATGTATTTGCGGCTATGAATATTTTTAATGGGGACAGTTCATCTTTATGAAGCAGGTACAAGTCAGACTGAGCCACCCCTACATTGCATCAGTAGCTCCCTTTACAGATTTTTCTCTCTCCCTTCAGCTTTGGGGAATTGGGGTCCTGAAGCAGTTCTCCCAGCAACAAGGAAGAGAGTGGTGCTACCTCCTTCTGGCTGAGAGAAAGAGTAAGTTTCCCCCATGTGCTGTTTCTGTAGACTCAGGCTTGAAGAAAATAATTCTCTATCAATTTTATCTGAATGATCTCATCTGCCTCCTCATCTACCAATAAGGTTTTTGCTTATCACCATAAATTACTGACTGATATCTCTTGAATTTCAATATTTCAATTTTATCTGAGCTACTGAAATTATATGCAATTGCCTATCAAATATATCAATGTGAATTTAATACAAGTATATTGAACTCTGTGCATTTCAACTTCCCCACCAAATTGTTTCCACATTGTGAGTACACTTTCTTGTTATTATAATCTGAGAGTTATCTTTGTTTCCCTTTAAGTATGCCTCCTATGCAATTATTCACCAAATCCTGTTTATTTTTTCCCCTTTCATCTTAATTTAATTCTCACCTCTTTACCCACTGTCACTCCCTTAGTTCAGTCCTACATTTCTTCTTTCCTAGATTATGGCCATGTTATTTTATTGATGTTTTCTGGTGTGTACTATGTGTCAGACTCTGCTCTAACTTCTTGTGATACATCACTAAGCAAAACAGTAATTCTCAATCACATGAAAATTGTTTTCTACTATGGGGACAGTAAACAAGCAAACAACTTGATATATAATATCTTTCCAAACAATATGTTTTTAAAGAAATAGACACATATTTGGGGTTATGTTTGTGTATTTTAGATAGGGTACCCAGGGAGGGCATTATAAAAATACGTCATTTGATGTCCCAATGATGAAAAGGAGCCGGCCTTTTAGAATGGAGAACATTCTAAAAGGAAAAGCAAGTGTAACTCTGCAAAAAGAATGAGCTTAGTAACTGCACAATTAGCAAAAGTCACAGGAGCTAAATTGAGAAGAGTGGAAGAAGAAGAGTATAGAGAATGAGGTATCAAACCATGTTGGGCTTGTGAGATTGCGATACTGAATTTGGATTTTAAATTTGGTTTCATGGAAATAAAATCAAGGAAAGTTTGGAATATGATTTATGCTTTGGCTTCTGTGTTGAAAAGAAACTACACATATATAAGTATAGATGTGGGGCTACCACGTAGATAGTTAGTGGATGAATCTAGGTAGAAAAGACTGTGATAGTAACAATTGGAATGGTCAGAAGTTGTTAGATTTCTGTTACCTTTCAGAGTTAGGAACCCTGTTGATGTAATCTATAAGGAGTCGTGCTGATAATCCCAAGGTCATGTCTTTCTGGCACTTCAAATATACTAGCTCCTCCACTGGGGAAAGGTGATCAATCTTTTGTGCAATTCACAACTTAGGAAATCTAATGGAGGGTAAGCTATGTGAGAAGAAGAGTTTAGAGATGATGGTAGTGGTAGGATAGAAAAGAGTCAAAGATGTATTTTAATTATTGAACTTTCTTCTTCTAGTTTTGGCCTCCTATAAATCCTTCTTCAAAAGGTACTTGCTTGATTTTTATTAGAGAATATTCTGATCTTTACAGTGTAATTCAATAGTTCTTGACCAAGAATGGTTTTAAACCTACATAACATTTGGCAATGTCTAGGGAGTGGCATCCACTTTCTAAACCACATGCCTCTGGAAACTGTATGAACTTTGAGAAATGATGATAGTTATAAAAAGGATTCAGGCCTTTTGTTCATAGGGTCTCTATGAGTCATGCTCTCCTTGATGGCAATTAATAAAAACAACAACAACAAGGGATATTTTTAGTTGTCAAAACTGAGAAAGTGCTACTGGCATCTAATTAATAAATGTCAGGTATGTTGCTAAACACCATATATTGCACAGGCAGAGCAACCTCCAGCAATACGGAAATGGTTGTCACTGACCCCCTCTCCGCACACACCTCCAAAGTAATAATGTCAAGGCTGAGAAACTGCTCCACATACATTTCTAGCATAGCTTCTCATTGCTTTTTGGTAGACATATTTAGCTTGCCAAAAATAATCCTACTAAACATCATACTCAACCACTTTTCTAACTTCCAGTTTTTTATAACCTTTTATTCCTTTTTCTATCTTGTGAAGCAGCCTTAATATATAGATAAAGGTAAAGAACTCAATTGAAAAGTGAGCACAGGATATGAATAGACACTTCACCAAAGAAGACATTCAGATGGCAAACACACACATGAAGAAATTTTCAAAATCCCTAGCTCTAAGAGAGATGCAAATCAAACTAAAAATCAAATCAGTAAGAAGAGCAAAACTTAACAGAACAGCAAACAAGAAATGCTGGTGAGATTGTGGAGAAACTGGAACCCTTATTCACTGTTGGTGGGAATGTAAAATGGTGCAAACACTGTAGAAAGTGGTGTGGTGCTTTCTCAAAAAGTTGTAAATAGAAATACCATTTGACCCAGCAATTCCACTATTGGGAATATACCCCAAAGAAACCAGAACTACCACCTAAGCAGATATATGCACACCCATGTTTATCATAGCTTTGTTCACAATAGCAAGGAGATGGAAACAACCTGAGTGCCCAGCAACAAACGAATGGATAGAGAAGCTGTGGTATATTCACACAATGGGATATTAAGCTGCGTTGAAAAGTAAGGACCTCATGAAATAGTATTCAAAATGAATGACCTTGGAGGACATTATGCTGAGTGAAATACCTCAGTCACAAAAGGACAAATACTGCATAATGCCACTGTTGTAAAATGGGACTGACATAGGGGTTGGGGGGGATAAAGTATGTATACTCCATTGAAACACATGAGAGAGAACTGTTTAAAGGGTATATATGATTAGGTATTATTGTCATGCGCGTACCTTTCTTGATTTTAAACCATTCAATGTTTCAATAGCTGGGGTAATGGAGTTAGGTGTGTCTGAGACAGTGAGACTTACTCAGAATAGGATAGAGTTCAGAGCTCTTGTGTTTAAGGTCACTATGAGTGGCAAGCGATTTGATGGCACATAACAACAACAATAAAGTTTCTTTGCTGTTTTAACAATTGTTTTCTTGCCTAGTTCTTGGTCTAGGTTTCTCATGATCACAATTAAGTGTTCTGTGATTCTCATTCTTCTCAGTGTTAACTATAGTTTGATTCATCCACAAAATAAAATGCCTTTGCTTAGTCAATAAAATACAGGATTTCATCCTTCTGGTATTCTCTGCTTTCTGCCAACATCCACTTGGCATCAGCAGTGATATTTCCGGTGTTGTGGCCTCTTTTAAATCTGGCATGAATTTCTAGCAGTCAATGTACTGCCAGATGTGCTCTCTATCCTAGGTGTTTTTAAAATAATCCTCAGCAAGATTTTACTTACATGTGCTACTAATGATACTGTTAGATAATATCAACATTCTGTTGGATCACCTTTTAAAAAAATATTTTACTTTTTATTATTATTATTATTTGATGTGTGCACTGTCAAATCGGATCTCACTGGTACAGGAGGAGATTGCTTCTCCTTCTCCAGCAGAGCATCTGGCGGACTTGAACCATGCGCCTCTGGGATTTCAGTGCAACTTCTTACCACTAGGCTGGATCACCTTTTTTTTTGAGGAATGGGAATAATTATAAATCTCTTCCCAGCAGTCAGCCAGGTAGTTGTCCTCTAGATTTCTTGGCAAAACCTAGAGAGCACATTCAGGGTAGTTTCTGTTTGTTGGAGTGCATCAACTTGTCTTCTGTGATTTTCTGGGATCTTATATTTTTGCTAATAGCTTCAGTGGAGCTTGAACTTCTTCCTTTATTACTATTAATTCTTGATCATGCGCTACTTCTTGAAAAGGTTCTGTGTAAGCCAATACTTTTTGGTATAGTAACTCTGTGTATTCCTCTTATTTTATTTTAATGCTTCCTGGATCATTCAAGATTTCCCCAATAGTATCCTTCAGTCTTGCAACAGGAGGCTCGAATTTATTCTTCAGTTCTCTCAGCTGAAGAAATATTGAGCAAGTTCTTCCCTCTTGATTTTCTGACTCCAGGTTTTTGCACATCTCATTATAGTACTTTGTCTTCTTATGCTGTCCTTTGAAGTCTTCTATTAAACTCTTATTTCATCATTTCATGTCTTTATTTTGGCTTATTGATGTACTAGTGCAATTTTCATAGTCTCTTCTGATGTCCATTTTGGTCTTTTCTTTCCCCCCTGTCTTTGTAATAACCGTTTGTTCCTTTCTATTTTATTTTTCTTTTATACTGGTTTGCATACAGAATTCATATACATTGTTTTTGTGTGTGTGTTTTTTAGAATTCATATACATTGTATATCATTCATGTACATTGCATGTGACACATTCCCACATCCACAAGTGGTCGTTTATAATAACCTTTTGCTTTCTTCATGAATGATATCCTTGATTTCACACTGTAGCTTACCGGATCTTGGATGATTAGTGTTCAATACCTCAAACCTATTCTTTTTATAAAATAGAATTTTTATTTTATACTGGTTTGCTTAAAAAGTTTGTATACATTGTTTTACATACTGGATATTTCCTATTTCCTTTACCCACCCCTCCCTCTAATCATCAGATTGTATGGCCTATGATGACCCCCTGACCATCCTCACCCTTCTGCTCCTCCCCCCGCCTTGGATCCTCATAGCCATTTTACTAGTTATCTTTCTATTTCTACAACAATGGTCTTATACAGTATTTGTCCTTATGGGACTGAGTTAGTTCACTTACCATAAGGTTCTCCAGTCCTTCCCGAGTTAGAGAGTGGTTTTCAAAGTCACTGCTCCTGCATGCTGTGTAATATTCCGTAATGTGAATTACCATAATGTCTCAACCCATTCGATTGTGATTGGACATTTGGGCAGTTACTATGTTCTTGTTATGGTGGATAATGCTACTATGAACATTTGTGTACAAGTCTTCGTTTGTGTCCCAGTTCTAGTTTTCTTGGGGTATATTTTATCGAACCTATTCTTGGGACAGTTTTTAAACTCAAGAGGAATAGATTAAAAGCTGTATTTTGGTCCTTGTGGATTTGTTTTTGTTTTCTTCAGCTTCAGTTTGAGTTTGCAAATGAGTAATTGATGGTAATTATATTAACTGGGAATTTATGCTTTTCTGTAGTGAGAACAGCTGTGTACACATTAGCAAATTACTAAAGTTATTTGATCTTGGTGGCCTAATGGCAAGAAGCTGCACAACAATGTCAAAAGCATGCGGTTCAAGGCCACCGGCTGCTCCACAGAGGAAAGCTGGGCAATCTCTTCGTGTGAGATTAACTTCCTCTGAAAACCTGCTGAAGGTTCAGTTATTAGTTTATTCCAACTCTATGCTGCACAACAACAACAATATCAATTATAAGCAAATGAATGCTTAAAATACTGAATGATCTGTCTAAAATCACAATGTTAGACAAGTGATGGTACTGAGAATTCAACCCAAGTGTATCTAACTTTAAGTCTCTTAGTAACTACCACCTGGCCACCCCACTCCCCAGACTGGTGAGGAGGACTCTTATTACCAAGTATTTTATTTTAGAGATAAGATTATGTTATTTTAAAGGATGGCACAATGATTATGTTCTTGACTTCTCACCTCACGGTCAGTGGTACAAAATCACTGTCTGCTCTGAGGGAGAACAATATGGCAGTTTGCTTCTATAAACAGTGCTGGTGGGGTTGTGTATCCTCAAGTCAGAATGGAGTCATATCTGACCCTCCAGCATGTTTTTAGAGACAATTTCATTGCACGAGAGAAGAGTGTCCATTTTTCTCCCATGAAGCATCTGGTTGATTAAAATCCTGTGCCTTTTGAATGTCACTGCTGCTCCTTACCACTAGGCCACCAGAGCTCCCTGTTTATAAACATTGCAGTCTAGGCAATCCCGTGCAGTAGGTCTGCCCTGTCATAAAGTTTCTCTATTTGTTGGAAATGACTCCATGGAACCTAGTATATTGTAACCAAGTTGTAACTATTCTCCTTCCACTAAATTAACCATGCTCTGTCATCCAGATTTTTTGCTGGAGAAGGATGTGCAATCTCTTCCCCTCTGATTTACTGCTTCTGAAAATCTGCTGGAGTGTCAGCTAAAGGTCGATTCTGGCTCTGTAGTGGCACACAATAACCACCACCACCACCACCATTTAATGAGAGACCTCTGGTGGTCTAGTGGTAAGGAGCTGCGCTGCCAACCTGAAGGTATGCTGTTAGAATCCTCCAGCTGTTCCACTGGACAATCTCTTCCCCTGTGATCTACTGTCTCTGAAAACCAGTGGAGGCTCAGCTAGGGGTTGGTTCTGACTTGATGGTTAAGAAGAACAACCACTTAAACAAGAACTTTTTGAGTGCAGACAAAGCATCTTTTGTTTATGCAGCTGTAGGTCCTAGAACAGTGTCTGTTATTGTTGCTGAGTACCTTACAGTCAGAATGGACCCATAGCTGACCCTCCAGCAAGTTTTCAGAGGCTGTTAATGACACGGTAGGAGATTGCCCATTTTTGTCTCACAGAGCAGCTGGTTGCATTGAATCATGTGCCTCCAGGATTGCAGCAGTGTCTTGTATGTTGTAAACACACAATAAAAGTGCACTGAATGAATAGTTACATTCTAGAGGGTGTGTGTGTGTGTGTGTATGTGTGTGTGTGTGTGTTTGATTTTTCCCTCCCTAATTACTTATTTGGCTTCAGTTAAATTCACACATTTATTTAACAAGTTTTGCAGATGGGGATTGGTCTCTAGGGGAGTTTGCAACTGGCACAATTTACATTTGTAATCTGTCTATTGAGATTCTGTTGGTGGTAAGGTAAGGGGAATTAGGGAGATAAGCAATTGTATCCCATGTTATAAACTTTAATGCGTGACTTCCCAGAGCCAAT
Organism: Elephantulus edwardii; assembly: GCF_000299155.1. Classification (NCBI taxonomy): domain Eukaryota; kingdom Metazoa; phylum Chordata; class Mammalia; order Macroscelidea; family Macroscelididae; genus Elephantulus; species Elephantulus edwardii. The sequence continues at coordinate 13,673,952 of NW_006399833.1, forward strand.
GATTCCCTTTTTGTTGCAGAAATTCAGCAGCATTCTTTCTCCTGACTGGTTCTCTGAGTAAGATCTAAGTTCCTGCCTCCAGCCTAAGGCTTGCTAAAATTGGAAAAGATATAAAGGAACAAGTAAGATTAATTCAGTAGATGTTTATCATAGGAATGATTATGACTCTGCAACATTAGAAATAGATATAGAAAGCTAGATATAGCTGATAGAAATCTACTGTGTTAACGACAGTAAATAAAAGTGAAAAATTATTTCGTGAATTGATTTTAGAGCCAGAATGGTTGAATATCTTAGAGCTGTGCTGATGAAGCAAATCTATTTTGCTAACCCTTGCGTAAATCTGCCTCAGTAAGTTACAGAGATTAGTTTAAGAAGAAATTCAGAAGTATATCTGAACTTTCTTCTTGGACCCACTCTCAGGATCTATGTCAGCTGCAGATTGGAGTTCAGAATTTCTCTACCTGGCTTGGGTTTAAATGATCAAGTGAATTTACCAAATAACACCATGAATCTACATAGTTGCTGTTATTGTGTACCATCAAGTCACAACTGACCCTTAGCTGATCCTCTGGCAGGATTTCAAAGACAATTAATAGCATGAGAGGAGATTGCTCATTTTTCTCCCATGGAACAGCTAGTGGATTGCAACCACTTACTTTTGGGATTGCAGCATAACTTCTCACCGATAGGCCACCAGAGTTCCCTCTATATTGTTTTTGTTGTTGTTAAGTGCCATCGAGTCATAGACAACTCATAGCAAACCAATGAAAGAAAGACCTGGACACTTGTATAACTCTCATCCTTTCTCCAGGTTCATAGGGTTTCCAGAGGCAAGCTGTTTCAGAAGTGGATGCCACTCCTGCTTCCAAGCTTGTTTTAATCAGGGAGCTCCACCAAACACTGTCCACCATGGATAAACATTATCTCATTTGACACATCAGTGTTTAGCATCACAGCAGTCACAAGTTACCTCTGTACAGCAAACGGACAAGATCAGTGCTATATTTAGAAGACTGTTTGACCAAAACCAAGTAAAACCAGACCTGAGGGCCACAGATTAAAATCACACACCTTTGGCTTGGTAGTATAACTTTCTGTCCGCTAGGCCAACAGAGCTTTATGTGTTGTTGTTCTTAAGTGCCATCAAGTTGTAGAAAACTAGCGACGAAAGACATGAACACTTGTTAACTTTTATCATTTCTCCAAGTTTATAGAGTTTCCAAAGGCAAGCTGTTTCAGAAGTGGATGCCACTCACTATCTTTTCAAACTAATGGAGTGATTCATTCTAATTGGTAATAAAAACAGCTGGTATTGTAGTCCATAGAGTTGTACTATTGACTCAAATGTAGTGCTCCTCTGGCATTTTGAATTCATTAGAGACTCCTCAGGAGAAGAATTGGAACTCTCCTTCTGTTCAATGCTCTTTGTACTCTTCATGTTCCAGTTATTAAAGGATATTTGCAGCTGTTTCTCCTAATTTTTCAGGTATTTTAGCAAACTGATGCACTCACTAGCCTAAGTCAACAAGTTTGGAAGATGGCTACATGGTAATCTGATTGGAAGAAATCCATATGTGTTCCCATTGCAAATAATGTGATTCAACCGAATGCAGAAATTAACAAGTAGTTTCATTCATATCACTTTCAAGTAAAATCTTGCTGAAGATAATTTAAAATGAGAAAATATATTGACAGAGAACTTCCAGAAATTCAAACCAGGTTTAAAAGAGGCCATAGAACCAGGGATATCATTGCTGATGTCAGGTGGATGTTGGGAGAAGGCAGGAAATACCAGAAGGATGTCTGTCTGTGTTTTATTGACTATGTAAAGGCCTGTGACAGTGTGGATCACAACAAATTATGGCTAACATTGAGAAAAATGGAAATCACAGAACACTTTTACTTGTTCATAAGAAACCTAGACCTAGACCAAGAAGCAGTTGACCAAAAAGGGCAAAGAAACACTGGATGGTTTAAAATCAAGAAAGGTATGTGTGTAAGGAATGTATCCCTTCTCCATATCTATTCACTGTTGATGCTGAACAAATCATTGGAGAACCTTCCTTTGTGAAGAAGATTGTGGCATCCAGATAGATAGGAGGAAGTTTCATCAACAACCTGTGTCATGCAGCTGACACAACCTCGCTTGAGGTAAATAAAGAGAACCTGAAGTGCTTGCTGTAGAAAATGAAAGGCTGTATATAGCCTTCCATACGGATTTCATGTAAACATCAAGGAAACAAAAAATCTTCATCACTGGACCAATACACATCATTATTATAGAAGAAAGAAGATTGAAGTTGTCTATGATTTCAACTTTACTGAGTCCCACAATCAACATCCGTGGTAGCAGCAGTCAAGATATAAAAAGACATATTGCACTGGGAAAATCTGCTGTCAAGGACATTTCTAAAATATCAAAGAGCAAGGATGTCAGTTTAAAGACTAAGGTACACCTGATCCAAACCATATCATTATAGATTGGCTTTTTATGCACCTGAAAGGCAGATAATTAATAAGAAACACAGAAGCCTTTGAATTGATGCTTTTGAATTTTGGTGTTGATAAAGATTATTGAATACTTCATGGATTGCCAAAAGAACAAACACGTCTATCTTGGAGAAAGTGCGATCACAATGCTCTTTAGGGACAAGGCAGGTGAAACTTTTTCTCATTGTATGTTATTAGGAGTGACCAGCTCTTAAAAAAATGATATCAAGCTAGGAAAGATAGAGTATCAGTGAAAGAGAGAAAGGACTTCAAAGACTTGGATTGACACAGGGACTGTAGCAGCAGACTAGAACATACCAGAGGTCATGAGGATGATACAGCAAAGAAAAAGGTTCGTGTTACTATGACTTGTAATAGACTAGAAGGCACCTAACACCACTTTAATGACTCATCTTTAGTAATCACCAAAGGCTATTTTCTTTCTATGTATAAATTTTTCCTTAGCTTTTATCAATGTTGTTATTGTTGTTGTTAAGTGCCATCAAGTTAAGTACGACTTATAGCCACCCCATAAACAGCAGATCTGAACCCTGTCCTATTCTGTGCCATATTCATCATCTCTGACACACTTGAGCTTATTCTGTCAGTTCATCTCCTTTAGGGTCTTCCCTCCCTTTTCGCTAACCCTTCTACCATCTTTCCAAGCATGATGTCCCTTTGCAAGAAATACCTTCTCCTAGCAACATGTCTAAGGCTTGTGAGAAGGATTTTTGTCATCCTCACCTTCAAGGAGTATTCTGGCTGCACTTTCTCCAAGATATATGTGTTTGATCTTTTGGCAGTCCGTGAGATGTTCAGTACTATTCTACAACACCATGGCTCAAAGGCATCAATTCTTCTGCTGCGATCCAGCTTTCAGATGTATAGGAAGTAATTGAAATGACCATGGCCTGAATCAGACTCACCTTAGTCTTCAAATTAACATCATTGTTCCTCAGTAGTTTGGAGCGATCCCTGTCAGCAGACTTGCCCAGTACAATGAACCCATAGATATTTGTCCTTTCGTGAATGACTTATTTTTTCTAAATGAATGTCTTCCAGATTCATCCATGTTATGTAATGTTTTCTAGAATTCTTCATTATTTTTTTTTCATGCTACATATGCATCAGAGAGTTGGACAATGACCAAGGAGGATAGAAGGAGAATTGATGCCTTTGAGCTGTGGTGCTGGAGAAGAGTACTGAGAATACCATGGACTGCTAGGAAAACAAACAGATTCATCCTGGAAAGGGTTAAACCGGGCGGCTCCTTGGAGGCAAGGATCCTAAGGCTCCGTCTGACATACTTTGGACATGTTGTGAGGAGAGACCGGTCCTTAGAGAGGGACATCATGCTTGGGAGGGTGGAGGGACAGCACAGGAGGGGAAGGCCCTCTACGAGGTGGATTGATTCAGTGACTGGGATAATCGGGATGGGAGTGTCAGAGACAGTGTGATTGGCACAGGACAGGGCAGAGTTTAGGGATGTTGTACAAAAGGTCGCTATGAGTCGCAAGTGACTCGACGGCACATAACAACATAGAATACCATTGTGTATGATACACTATTATGTACCATATTGTGTATTCATTAATCTGTTAATGGGAACTTGAGTAGTTACCATCTCTTGGTTATTGTAATTAAAACGGCAATGAACATGCATGTGCATATGTATTCGTGTTGCAGATCTTATTAGCTAATTTTAATGTTGTGAGATCTTCCTTAGAAAATTTATGGCTCAATATGTTTTTATAGAATTGTAGGTGTAAAATTTTTTGTGTGTGTCAGTTTCCTTCATGCAGGCATCTTAGTATCTTATATCCATTGATTGAACCTAGAAAATGCTGGTCAATATCACCAATTTCCCTTCTCAAATACAGCAATATTTTGTTTTAAGGTGTTTTACTTTATTGTACTTTGTACATGTTGGGTTTTAAATTTTGGTGGTTTTTTTTTCTTAACAAATTGAAGATTTATGGCAATCCTGCATTGCGTAAGTGTGTCAGTAACATTTCTTCCCCCCCAAACATTATTGCTTATTTGTCTCTGTGCCATACTTTGGTAATGCTCACAACAGCTCATACTTTTCCATAATGCTATTATACACTTAACAAACTTCATAGAGCACAGTGTAAACATAACTTTTACATACATTTATTGTTTTTATGTGCCATCCATGAAACTGCCCCTCCAGTAGGTTTTCAGAGGTTGTGTAAATTGATGGGGGGGAAGATTTCTTTTTCCTGTCAGTGGTGGATTTGAATCAGTAGCCTGCTTTTGGATTGATAGTGCAGCTCTTTACATATTAGGTCATCTGAGCTTCCCTTATATGCATTGGGAAACAAAAATAAATTTACACAAGCAGCTTTTGTTTCCGCCTCTAAAAACCTGCTGGAAGGTCAGCTTTGAGTTGACTCTGACTTGAGAACAATCAGAGAGAGCTTTATTGCTGAGAGGGCTAGTGGGATAGTACTTAGGGAGTTGTGCTGCTAACCCAAACGTGGTGCCTCTCTATCAGTTTGACTCCACCAATGTCTCTGCAGGAGAAATACAGGCAATATCTTCCCTTGACATTTACAGCCTCTGAAAACTTGCTGGAGTGTCCTTAATAGATAGATATGAGTATGATTTTTTAAAAAATTAGTTTTATTTTCAGTGTTTTATATTCATGTACACTGCATTGAAACAGAAGAGGGAGAGAACTGTATGATAGGATTATGTAATTAGGTATTATTGTCATGACAAGAGTCCAGAATAAGAGCTGTTTAGTAAAGTGGTGGTAGGAGAGGGGATGAAAGAACTTTTTTTTCCCCAAAGAAAAAAGTGAACTGGGCAGGGGGACAGGGACGAAAAAGTGCAACAATGAACGAATGGAAATCCAAGTTCTTTATAAACTTTCAGTAAAATCTAAAAAAAAAGAACATTAAAAAATTTTTAATGGCAAAAAAATAGTTTTACTGTAATACGCACTTTTCTCCTTTGATCTAGAACAAAACCAGAAATATTTTCTAGATATGACTGTATGGCTTCAAGTGATCTCCTAGGATTCCCATGATGTTGTTGTTAGCTATCATCAAGTCAATTACAACTGATAGTGATTCCGTGTAAAAGAGAAGGAACCATGCCTGGTTTCACATTAGTCTCACAATTGTTACTACGTTTGAGCCCATTGTTGTGGCCACAGTGTAAATCCAGTTCGTTTAGAATCTTCTTCTTTTTTCATGACCTTCTACGTTATTAAGCATAATGTTTTTCTTTGGGGAATAGTCCCTCTTAATAACATGCTGGAAATATACGAAATGAAGTCCTGCAACCTTTGCTTCTAAGGTGCATTTTTGCTGCACTTCCTCCAAGATAGATTTGTCCATTCTTCTGGCGGTTCCGTGGTATATTCAGTATTCTTTGCCAGCACCATAAAGATAACAGTTCTCTTTTTGTGATTTTAACTCATTGTTCAGGTTTTGCATAGACATGAGGCAATTTATGACACCATGACTTGGGTAAGGCTCACAATCCTCAAAGTGACATCTCTGCCCTTTAATATATATTTTTTTAAAATGATATTAGTTGCCATACAAAATTCATACACATAGTGTTTCATACATTCCTTCATTCATATTGTATTTCATATAATCATTCCCATACATTATGTCTTATAAAATGAATCACTGTTGGACTATGCCCACTATCACCAGGTCTTTTCAGGTCCCCACTAGATCTTTCCTAGTTCCTTCACCCCTCCCAAACCTCATGATTCCCCCCACCCCCACTGCCCCTCAGCAAACTTACTCCCTTTCCTTCCCTCATTGGACATTTATAAACATCTTACTACTTATCTATATTTTTTACAATAATTATGTAATACAGCCTTTGTGCATATGATCCTGAGTTAGTTCACTCAGCATAATGCTCTCTAGCCTCCCCCATGTTATATAATATTTTTTTAACTTATTGCCCCTGAGTACTGCATAGTATTCCATGGTATAAATGTACCACAATTTCTCAACCCATTCTTTTGTTGTTGGACACTTGGGCTGTTTCCATGTTCTTACTATTACGAATAATGCTGCTATGAATCTTGGTGTACAAATATCTCCATTTGTATATTAATTCTGTTAACCTTGGGGCATATTCCTAGCAGTGGAATAGCTAAGTCATGTAGGATTTCCCTATTTAGTTTTTTGGAAAATGCCAAACAGCCTTCCAGAGTGGTTGTACCACTTTACAATCCCACCAAAAGTGTATGAGAGTTCCAGTCTCTCCATACCTTCTCCAACATTTATTCTTTGCTGATTTTTATTACTTCTAAAAGAACCTTTGCAGTAGATTTTTCCATTGCAGTAGATTGTTTGCTTTTTTGACTACTGCCTCAAGGAAAACAACAAGTTTGATAACAGCAAACTTTTGTCATCTAAATGGAATTCAGAAAAAGATACTATTGAATGAAGGATTGAAACTTTTGATATCAGAATAATTTTGACTGGAAATCAGAGATCACATATTTTACCTGCTTTGAATTGACTATGTAAAGGTTTTCATCCTTGTGGATCATACCAAGTTATGGATATAATTGCAAAGAATTAGAATTCCAGAACACTGAATAGTGCTTGTGTGGAATGTGCACATAGGTCAAGATACAATTGTTCAAATAGAAAAATGTGACACTGCATGGTTTAAAATCAGGAAATGTGTGCATCAGGGTTGGATTATTTTACCATGATTATTCAACCTGTATGCTGAACAAATAATCTGAGAAGGTGGGCCATATGAAAAACATATCATCAAGATTTCAGGAAGACTCGGATGACACAACCTTGCTTGCTAAAACAAACCTTACAGAGTTGAAGCACTTACAGATAAAGATCAAAGACTACAGCATGTTCCAGATTGTTGCCATTCATTTAATACCTAATCATATATTCCTTTGGACCATTCTTCTCCCTCATTGTTCCAATGGGCTGTTGTTACTGTGGGTGTTGATTGTGGATCCAAGTAAAATGAAATAGTTGACAACTTCAATTTTTTTCTTCATCTGTCATGGTGCTTGCTATTGGCCCAATGATGGGGATTTTTGTTGTTTAGATGTAGAGGACTATAGTCTTTGATCTTTTAAAATCCTCTTCACTTTCTAATAGCAAGGTTCTGACATCTGCATAATACATATTGTAAACCAGTCTTCTTCCAAACCTGATGTCACATTCTTCTTCATATAGTCCAGCTTCTTAAATGATTTGTTCATCATACAGAGTGAATAGGTATAGAGAAAAGATACAACTTTGACATATAAATTACTGATTTTCAGTAATATGGTCTTCCCTTGTTCTGTTCAGATAAAAGCTTCTTTATCTACATAGAGGTTTTGCATGAGCATGATTAATGTTTTGGGATTCCCATTCTTCTCAAAGTTTTCTGTAATTTGTTATGATACACCCAGTAATATATATTAATAAACATTTAGCTGTTTTCAAGATCTTAAAAAAAAATTTGAATTATACATACAAATCTCCTCTCCAGGATAGCCAGTAGCAATGTTCCCACTGAGCCCTCTAGTGGTGCACATAGGATTGTGCAGCTTTTCTACATATTGTTTGATGCCCTTCTTCACAGATTAAGTTCCAACTAATGTTCCAACTGTAAGTTCAACAGAAGAAACCACTAATAGGTCCTGAACAATCCTCAGAGTCTCTGCTGTACTTGAGTGCAATGTCCTACCCATTATGCCAATCCATCTCACTGAGGATCTTATTCTTTTTCACTGATTCTCTAATCTAGCAAACTTGATGGCTTTCTCCAGGGATTGATGTCCTTTAATGATAAACTTTGGTTGAGGATCTGTGTGAATTGTTTTGTTGTTTTTATTTAAGGCGCTAGTTTAGAGTCAACAAGACCTCCTGGAGGGCCCTGGAATTTAAAAGTTGGGCTTGAGGGATTATATTTTAATCCCTTGTTACTATATTTTGGAGGAACATTCTTCTAAGTCTTCTGTCAATTTGCTGTGCTGAGGTAATCTGGGTTTGATGTGATGCTGAACCTTGTACCAATGGGGTCTCAAATGCCATAATTGCTGCCCATGGTGAACAGTGTTTGGTGGAGCTCCCAGTTAAAGAAAGGTTTGGAAGCAGGAGTGGCATCCACTTCCTAAACCACTTGCTTCTGGAAACTCTATGAACTTGGAGAAATGATAGTTATAGAAAGGCCTCAGGTCTTTTGTTCATAGAGTCGCTATTAGTCCTGTGTGACTTGATGGCAATCAACAACATCACCACAATAACAAACTAAAGAATGTATGATGAAGCATTGTCTTTCTTGACTCCAAGAAACACTCTGGCTGCAGTCTTTCCATGGCATTTTTGTTTACTCTTTTGCCATCCCACAGAATATTCAATATTCTTTGCCAGCCTCACCATTCAATGGCACCAATTCTTCTTCAGTCTTCTTCATGCATATGAAGCAATTAAGAATACCATGATCATGCCCTGAATAGCTCACTTACATGAACTTATTACCATTTGACTTTACCCAGAAAATGATATCTAAACCAAAGCCAGATGAAGTCTTATTGATCACTCCAATGAACTGTATCATCCAATGAACTACCCATCAACTGTAGCTCTATTATAGCGTGATAGAATGTTGCTATTGTTTTTGTATCCTATCAAGTCAGTTATAACTTATAGTTGCTCTCATATAGAGTAGAATGAAACACTGGTCAGCATTGTGCCATCTTCACAATTGCTGATATATATGCTGTACCCACTGTGTCAGTCTATTTCATTATGTCTTCCACTTTTTAGCTGAGCCTCTACTTTATCAAGTGTTTTAATTCTCCAGGGACTGGAAGGAATTTAATAACATTTCCAAAGTTTATAGGGTGCAGTCTAGCCATTTTTCCTTCTAAAGAGCATTCTGGATATACTTCTTTTAAGACAAATGTGTTCATTCAGCTAGCAGCCGTTAGTATATTTCATATATTCATTATTCATTACCAACACCATAATTCCAAGTCATTAATTTTTCTTCAGTCTGCTACTTTCATTGTGCTGCTTTCACTGCATATAAAACAATTGAAAAAAAATTGTGTGTGTGTGTGTGTGTACCGTCAAATCAGAGCTAATTGGTACAGAAAGAGTATGCCCCTCCTTATGCCGCAGAGCATCTGGTGGATTCAAACCACATACCTCTGGGATCGCCGTGCAGCTTCTTGCCACTGGGCCACCAGAGCTCCCTTCAATTGAAAATGTTTTGGCTTGAGTCAGAATTAATGCAGTTCCCCAAATGACATACTCCCTGTTTAACACTTTAAAATACTAGTTTGCAGCAGATTTTTTTTCATTGCAATGCATAAAATTCTTTCATATTTTGAAGGTTAAAAGTAAAGACAAATTTATTAGAAAGTTACATCCTAAAGAGATGGACCTACCTGCTTGAAACGGAAATATAGATGATGTAAGACTAGTGCTAGTGAGGTAAGACTGTATTTATGACTTCCTTCTCTGGGTGGGCACGGGGGCTGGAGCCTGACGCAATGGGACGATGCCATGGAGAATTCAAAGTGTAAGGGTGATTCTTATTCTGGTCCCTAAATCAGTTGCACCATAGTCTTTAAACTGATATAATTTGCCCTCAGTAATTTGGAGAGGTCCTTGATTATGGACTTGCCCAATGCAATGTGTCTCATGATCTCCTGATGGCTGGTACCCAGGGCATGTTACAGTATTATCCATATATTTTTTAATTTTATTTTTCTATTTTTGTGTGTGTGTACCATCAAATGGGATCTGACTGGTACAGGAGGATATTGTCCCTCCTTCTCCAGCAGAGCATCTAGTGGATTTGAACTAATATTATTCATATTTTTTTATGGTTCACAGAGCCAAATATCTTGGCAGTGCCAATAAAGCATATTTTCTTATTGTCATTTCCTGTGTAGGCCAATAATTTCATTCTAGAATATCTTACTATTTGAATTCAAGCTTCGAAATTGTTTTTATTTACTTTACTCAGCTTGAGAAAAGCTAAGCAAGTTGTTCACTTGGGGTTTTCTAACTCCCGGTCTTTGCGTATTTCATGATGTCGTTTCAAGTTAACTTTTGAAATCTTCTCTTTAGCTCTTTTATTTTATCATGTCTTCCATTAAAATTAGCTAAGGTTCAGAGTCCCTTTTGACATCCAAGTCTTACCGACTTTTTATTTTCTTGAGTTTGTTTCAGGGTTTTTTTTTTAAATTTTTTATCTATTTATTCTTTTTATGTGTGTACCATCAAATTGGATCTGACTGGTACAGGAGGGGATTGTTCCTCCTTCTTCAGCAGAGCATCTGGTGGATTTGAACCGCGCACCTCTGGGATTGCAGTGCAGTTTCCTGCAACTTGTATATGAACAATCCATGATCTATTCTGTGGCTGATCCTTTGCCTTGTTGTGATAGATGATATCAATGCTTCATTGTCTCTTTTCACAGATGTTGCCAATTTGGTGCCTATTGGTGCTTTCTTGTGAAATCCAAGGGTTTTAATTGCCAATTATGTTGTAAAATTATATTTCTAATAAATAAATTTCCTCATGCAATCTTTGTTGTCCTTTGGGTCACCAAAGTCATATTTTCCAAATATTGATCCTTCTGTTTCCAACTTGCACCTTCATATCATCAATAATTAACAATGCAATTTGTTTGCATACTTGACCAATTTCAGACTTCAGAAGTATATAAAACTCTTAAATTTCTTAATACTTGCCATTATTGATTGGACTGTAAATGTGATAAATAGTCGTATTAACCTGTCTTCTTTGTAGGCAACTGACAGTATTGTATTTTAAGATAGATGGTGAAATGTTCGTTTTAACAATGAGTGAGTAATCATATTTCTTGAATAAATTGTTTGCTTCAAAATAGCCAATGTCAGTTATTTTCAACTCACTAATGCCTAGTATGTCTATACTCAAGGATTCTATTTCATTTTGACAACTTCCAAATATCTTAGATTTGTTCTTTGTACATTTCATCTTTCAATTACAAATCAATATTTTCAGCTGTTTCTTCTCATCAGCAAGTGAAGCTTCCAAAATCTTTACATCATCCACATCATTTAACTCTATTTTATAGAGACAGCTCATTTTGGTTTATATTTTGAGCAACTTTAAGCTGAAGGCTTTATCTTCTGGCATATGGTAGATACTATTCTGTTACTATTAACATAGTTTTCATAGGCTGTTTTTTTTTTTTTCAGAAGTATATTTTCAAGACCTTCTCCGTGTCAGTCTGGAATCTCTGTGGTAACCTTTCCACCATGAATGATGTTTCTGTCATTTGAAATATTGGTGGCATAACTTCTATCATCACAGCAATGCAAATGTGCATATATATCTTTTACTGATAGCTGTGATGCTGTGTATTGATAGTATCACAGCTATCAGTACAAGAAACTGATAGAGGAATTGTGTATGAAATGATTGTTGTGTGGTTAGATGTCATCGAGTCAAGTACGACTCTGTGAACTTGAGCTCTGTCCTATCCTGTGCCATTCTTATCAACTCCAATACACTTGAGCCCATTACGGTAGTCAGTGTGTCAATCCATCTTGTTGGGGGTCTTTCTGTCTTATACTGACCATCTTTCCAAGCAGGATGCCCCTTTCAAAGTGGGAAGCTTTGGTGGCCTAGTGGTGAGAAGTGGCACTGGCTATCCCAAAGGCATGTAGTTTGAATATACCAGCTGCTCCAAAGAAGAAAGATGAGAAATCTCCCGTGCTATTTACTGCCTAAAAACCAGTCAGCTATGAGTTGGTTCTGACTCAAGGACACACAAGAAGCAACGTGTCCAAAGTGTGAGGGATGAAGCTTCATCACTTTTTCCTCCAAGGAGCACTCTGGTTACCGAGTTTTTTCAAAACACATTGTTTTGTTTTTATAAAGAACATCTAGAATTACAGGGATGGTTGTTGTTGTTGTTATATGTCTTCAAGTCACCTGCAACTCCTAGCAACTTTGTGTACACTCTAAACCAACTCTGTGTGATTCTGAACCGATCTCACTGTTTCTGGCACATCTATCTCCATTATCCAGTTACTGTGTCAATCCATCTCATCTGGAGTTTCCTCTCCTGCATTGTCCCTCCACCCTTTCGAGCATGTATTCCTTCTCCAAGGTCTGGTTTCTCCTGGCCTGACCACGTGCCCAAAGTATGTGAGACAGAGATTCAAAATCCTTGCATCCCTTCTCCCCAATACAAATCTGTTTGTTCTCTTGGCAGTCCATGTTATGTTCAATACTCTTCTTCAGCACCACAAATCAAAGTAATCTCTTCTTCTTCTTCTGCTCTCCTTAGTCATTGTCCAGCTCTCTGATGCATAACAAGTAATGGCAAAGACCATCATGGCCTGGGTCAGGTGCACCTTAGTCCCTAGACTGCTGACATCATTACTCTTTAGCTTTGAAGAATTCCCTGACATCAAACTTTTCCAATGCAATCTGTCTTTTGATTTCCTGATTGCTGGTGCCAAGAATATTGATTGTGGAGTCGAGCAAGCTAAAATTGTTAAGAACCTCAATCTCTTCTCCATCTATCATGATGTTGCCAATTGGCCCAGTGGTGAGAATCTTTATCTTCTTCATGTTGAGCTTCAATCCATATTGAAGAACACAGTCCTTGACCTTCTGCAGCAAATATTTCATGTCCTCCTCAGTTTCAGTGTGCAAGGTTGTGCCATCTGCGTAATGCAGATGGTTGTTAATGAGTCTTCCCCCAATTCCAATGCCACATTCCTCCTCATAAAGTCCAGCTTCCTGAATGATCTGTATATGGATTGAAAAGGTATGGAAACAAGAAGCATCCCTGATATACTCTTTTCCTGATTTTAAGCCATGCAGTGTTTCCTTGCTCTGTTCTGAGGAATACTTCCTGGTCTGAGTATAGGTTTTGCATGAGCACAATCAAATGTTCCAGGATTCCCATTCTTCTCAAGGTTAGTCACAATTTGTTGTGATCCACACAATCCAATGCTTTTGCATAGTCAATGAAACATACATAGACATCCCTCTCGTACTCTCTGCTTTCATCCAAAACAATAATGCCTTTAATGCCATGGCCTCTTCAAAATCCAGCTTTTATTTCTAGTAGTTCTCCATTGATGTACAGTTTCAGTTATTTTTTAATAATCTACAGCACGATTTTGCTAGTGTGTGATTGATATTAATGATAATGTTTGATAATTCCCACTCTTTAGTTTAGGTCTGTTGTACATAGGTTGGCTATGAGTCGCAAGCAACTCAGTGGCACATAACAACATTTTATTTTATTCAACAATATTAAAATTATCTCCTCAAATACATAGCTGGATTACTCTGAAGAAAAGATACTTGAATTATATCAGTGAGTGAATCCAAAACATTAGATATTTGCTAAGATAACTTATATTTATTCACATTTCTCCATATAAACTTTATGATTTGAAATTTTGTATACTGCTAATTAATATTAAGAATGGTAGCCTTTGCAACACTTCCATGATACATCTCCAAGGATATGAACATGTACGGCTAAGCACAATTGATAACAGTGCATCTAAATTCCAAAATCAATCTCCATAATAGTCTATGTGTTTCCTACTGC
>NW_006399833.1:13688421-13695418 GCF_000299155.1 Elephantulus edwardii
AAAAAAAAAGAATGGTAGCCTTGAAGCCTTTTGTAAGCCTCTGTTTTAAAAGAAATATTACTATCTATTCTAAGGGGTGGGAATTCCATAACTTCAAATTATGCTTTGGGGAATTCCTCAATAAGAGAACTAGAAAACATTGTTGTAATGTAAAGAAACAGAATGATAGAGACAAAGAAAGAATTATGAAATAAAAACGGAAATTTATTTCTAACTGGAGAAATGCTGTAGATAGCAACTTTAATACCAAAAGACTCATAAATGGATGTCAGGGTTATTTTAGAGGTGGATTCAATAAGTATACGACTTAGGGAAGAGTGGAAACTACATCTATCTTACTTGAATAACTGAGTTGGTAGTATTGCCATTATATGAGTTTGGAAATACCATGGGAGCACCATTTAGAAATTGTTGTGTGTACCGTCGAGTCAGAACAGGCAGTTAATCGCACAGGAGGAGATAGCCCATACTTCTCCCATAGAGAGGCTGGTGAGATTCAAACATTTGGGATTGAAACACACCTCCTTGCCACTAGGACATCAATAGTAGTGAAAAATAATGTTCAAAATAATACTGGATTTACCATGTTTCATTTTATAATTCATCGTGGAAAAAAATCAAGGGGATTTTCCAAGCAATCATTGGGAAATTGAAATGTGGTGTTTACAAGAGAAGCTGGCACTGGAAAGATGAGAGTCAGTGGTCACCAAATGCTAGGATGATATCGAAATGATGGAAATAAATGATAACGTCTTAGAGCATAGAAAAGTAGATCATATATTCAAGTAATGGCGAGACTTTGAGGAGTTCTGTAAAAGTAACAAATAAGAGGCAAGTAGAAGGATCCAATTAAAGAGAAAGCAGGACAGAAATAGAAAGGGTATCAGGATAGAAGTGTACCGTGCAGCCTAAGGAGAAAAGAGATACATAAGCTACTGAAAGCTATTAGTAATGGGGATTTTTTATTTTAGGTGCCCTTGAGTTGTCCTCACTTGTAGCAACCATATCTACAATAACAAAACACGTCCAAATCCTGTACTACCCTTATTGTTGCAGCCACTATGACAATTCATATTGTTGAGGGTTTTTCCATTTCATTGATCCTCTGTTTTACAAAGTGTGGTGTCCTTCTCCAGAGAACGATGCCTCTTGGTAGTATGTCCAAAGGGAGAAACTGTCTTGTCAATCTCTCTTCTGATAATATGCCAACTTTGTTAGGGACAAAGCCCCATCATTCAAATTTCTGAGGTCTGTCTATTTCTCCAAGATTTGTTTGTTTTTTGGAAGTTTATATTTTTCCCCACTAATATAATAATTCAAAGTTATCAATTGTTCTTCCATATCCTTTGTTGATAGTTTTGCATTTGCATGAGTCTAAAATGATTATAAACAATATGGTTATGGAGCTCTGGTGGCCTAGTGGCAAGAAGCTGTACTGCAATCCCAGACGTGCATGGTTTGAATCCACCAGATGCTCCACTGGAGAAGGAGGGACAACCTCCTCCTGTATCAATCAGATCCGATTTGACGGTACACACACAAACAATAATAAAATAATAAAATAAAATAAGATGTTGTTATGTGCCGCCGAGTCGCTTGCGACTCATAGCTAACCTATGTACAACAGACCTAAACTCTGTTCTGTCCTGTGCCGATGTCATTGTCTCCAACACACTCATCCCGATTACCCCAGTCACTAAATCAATCCATCTCCTAAAGGGCCTTCCCCTACTGTGCCTTCCCTCTACCAAATAAAATAAAATAATAGAGAAGAGAAGAGAAGAGAAGAGAAGAGAAGAGAAGAGAAGAGAAGAGAAGAGAAGAGAAGAGAAGAAGAGAATATTCAAGAATCTCTTAAAAATTTTTTTAAAAAACCAATATGGCTTGAGTGAGGTACACTTTAGCCCTCACAGTGAAATATTTTCTTTGTAATACTTCATTATTATGATTATTATTGACATTTGATAATGGACTCTAAAGTCCCCTGGTGGCAAAAGTGGTTAAATTGGAATATGGCAACTAACAATGACCAAATGTGATCTCTGAGAGAATGTTTTCATTGATGTGGCATGAAGATACTGGAAAATGGTGCTAAACGTCACGTGATGAAAAGGAGCTTTCTTCCTCCCTCCCCTCAAAGTTAGCTAGAAAAGGACAAATACTTCACAACTTAAGGTAAGTTGGGGTTTTTTTGTTGTTGTTGTTGGAGTAGGGGAAACTTAAATGCTTCAAATGTGTTTGTAGGCAGAGGAGAAAGTTCTTGTAGAGAGTAAATAATTGAAGATACAAGAGAGAAAATGGATTATTGATGAAGCGAGTTATCAGAGGAGATAACGTTTGTGGTGGAATAATGAGCAGTGGAGAAGAGGTTAGCCTTTTCAAAGAAGAAAAATACACTTTCTTTAAGAGCAAAAAGAGTTTAGCATTGGAGGACTTAGAAAAAGATTTGTAGTCTACCAATCCTTATTTAATTTTTAACACTGCCTTTATAAAGCTTTCTAATTACTCAAACAATATTTAACTTATTAGACAAAGTGGGAAACTTAAAAGTGTAAGTTCTTGGTGAATAGAGTTACAGGATTTACAAATCCTATCTAGTTTTACCAGTCTTTAAAAAACAGAGCGAAGGACATTCATTTGCTCTGTACTATAATGGTTCCCTGAGAGCCAGACCCATTTAAAGACCTTTCTAGAGTCCTCAAGGTCCTCACTTTCAGCCAAAATTGCATTCCACAAAATCAATTTCTTTTATGGTTGACTCCACTGATATGTGAGATCTCAGAAATAATAAAAATGAATCTTTGTCTTTCAAAAGAATAATGTTTGGCTTTCACCAAGTGTTATGGTATACGACACTGAAGTACACTGATGAAATTCTAAAATATAATGATAGAAATTCACCTACAGTGAAAAATTATCCTTCTTGACATAGAATGGTGAGTCTGTGCATTGGAGAAAAATGGGAAGGAGAGTGGGGATGGGAAAGGAGGACTACCACTATGATCAGAAGTTGTATATGTTCAAGGAATTTAACACACTGTAGTTTTCTGTACTTTCCAGGGTTTGTTGGTCATACCTCCATGTAACCATAACTTATGCATTGCTCACTATATGTAATAAGCTGTGCAGTGTCAATTTTCATATTCTAAATTATTATTCCTCAAGTAACACTATTATTGTTGTTGTTGTGTGCCATCGAGTCGCCTGTGACCCACAGAGATCCTATGTACAACAACCCTAAAGTCAGCTCAATCCTGTGTCAATCTCCTTGTCTCCGACACACCTACCCCCATTACCGCAGTCACTGAATCATTCCTTCTCATTGAGGATCTTCCCCTCCTGTGCTGTCCATCATCCACCCTCCCAATTATGATGCCTTCTCCAAGGACCGGTCCCTCCTTGGAACATGTCCAAAGTATATCAGATGAAGCCTCACAATCCTTGCCTCCAAGGAGGAGCGTGGTCTCACCCTCTCCAAAACAAATCTGTTTGTTCTTTTATCAGTCCGTGGTATATTCAATACTCTATCACAACAACTCAAAGGCATCAATTCTCCTTCAATCATCCCTAGTCATTGTCCAGCCCTCTGATGTATAGCAAGTGAGTGCAAAGACCATGGCCTGTATCAGGCACACCTTCGTCTCCATATTGACATCGTTGCTCTTCAGTACTTTGGAGAGGTCTCTGACAGCAGACCTTCCAATGCAATTAATCTTTTCATTTCCTGGCTACTGGTACCAAGAGTGTTGACTGTGGAGCCAAGGAAACTAAAGCTGTTGATTTCAATCACTTCACTTTCTATCAAGATGCTGCTAATTGGCTCAATGGTAAGAATATTTGTTTTCTTGATTTTGAACTTCAATCCATTATTGAAGGCTGCAGTCCCTGACCTTCTGTAGCAAGTGTTTCAGGTCCTCCTCATTTTCAGCAAGCAAGGTTGTATCATCTGCACAACGCAGGTTGTTTATGAGTCTTCCTCTAATCCTGATGCCACAATCCTCTTCATAGAGCCCAGTCTCCTGGGTAATCTGTTTTGCACATAGATTGAAATAGTATGGAGATAGGACATATCCCTGGCATACATCTTTCCTGATTTTGAACCATGTTTACTTGCTCTGTTCTTTTAAAAAATATTTTATTATTATTAATTTTAATGACAATTTACAGACTTTGGATTTCCATTCCTTCATTGTTGCACTTTTCTCCCTGCCCATCCCTCCTCCCCAGTTTGCTCTTCTCTTTGAAAAGCAAAAGAAAAATTATTTCATTGTTATACAATCCCTCCACCCAAGTCCACTCCATTATGAAGCCTTCATTCTGGACTCCTGTCATGACAATAATACCTAATCACATATCCCTTTTAAACAGTTCTCTCCCTCATATATCTCAATGACTGCCTCCTGGTCCAAGCATAGATTTCCCCTGAGCACTATCAAGTGTTCTGGGATTCCCATTCTTCTCAGAGTCGGCCACAGTTTGTTGTGATTCACACAGTCATATGCCTGTGTATAGTCAATGAAACAGAGACATTCCTCTGGTACTCTCTGTTTTCAGACAAGATCCATCTTACATTGGCTATAATTATCCTAGTGCCATGACCTCTTCTAATCCTAACCTGCATCCTGCAAATCACAAATTCCCTTTTTATATTGTGTGTTCCAACAGAACAAGGTGAAATTGCATGATTTAAAATCAGGAAAGATCTTATGTCACCCTTTCTCCATACCCATTCAATTTGTATGGTCAGAAAATTATTCCAGAAGATGGACTTTATGAAAAAGAGTATGGCATCAGGATTGCCATCAACAACCTGCGTTATCCGGATAACACACACTTGCTTGCAGAAAATGAAGAGGCCTTGAACAACTTCTTGCAGAATATTAGAGACCATTGCCTTTATTAGGGATTGACTATCAACATGAAGAAAACAAAACTCCTCACCACCAGACTGACAGATAACATCATGAAAGGTTCTATCTATCTATCTATCTATCTATCTATCTATCCTCTATCATCTATCTTCACCAGTAATTCTGTAAGAGAATGATAGGCAATCTCCTTTATAGACTCCAAAATCTCACTGGAAGATTAACCATGAATCAATTCTTACTCATTAACTATGAGTTGTTCCATGGTTTTGGTTTTGAATATCTAGATTAAGCAAATGCATTGATAGAGAGCCCAGGTAGCTTAGTCTGTAGAGAACTGTGCCCCTAACAAAAAGGTGGTACCTATCTGGACGTTTGAATCCACCAAGAGAGTGCTGCAGTAGAAACATAAACAATCTTCTCCTGTGCAATTTACAGCAACTCTATACCTCCATCAGATTTCTGAGGCTGTAAATCTCAATGGGAGGAGACTGCCCAATGTTCTCCTTTGGTGTCATTAGTAGATTTGTACTGCTGGAGATGCTTTGTCTTTTGATTAGCAGCACAATATTCTATGTAACTATCCTTATTATTGTATAACTGTGATTTTAAGGTGGGGACAGAGTTAAATGTGCACATTCAATAATTATGTTTCATTATCAGCTAGCTTTTAAAATAAAGGTGGGAAAATTGAAGGCTTCATTTTCAAATATCCATGCTTGGATAATATCCAATACTTAGATGAATAAATGCAGAACAACCCAACTCACTGGAAGTAAGTAGATTCTAACTCATGGTGGCCCTGTAAGACAGAGTAGAAATGCCTCATAGAGTTTCCAAGATTGTAAATATTTAGAGAAGTATTTGGATACATTTTTCTTCAAAGAAGTGGTTGATGGTTTTGAAATTCAAAGGTTTATAATGGCAGCCAAGAGCTTAACCACCAGGATTCTTATATAGTTAAGTAAGACATGTTATGTGGTAATTGTAGTGAACTTACGTTAATGTCATTTGTTCAGACCTTTGACAGAGTGAGACGTAAAAGACGAGGTACATGCATCACTGCATTTCTTCACTCTTCTGAACTCATTATCAGTTTTATCCTATGATCGCTTTCATAAATGGTCACTAGAGGGCTGTAGCAGTTCCACATAACTCATGCAGCTATAGTAATGTCCAGAGAGAGAAAGGGAATTGAGTCATCCTTGTCTTTTGAGGAGTGAGGAACTCTTTCTCAGAGGTTTCTAATACATCCCTACTCATTTCTAGCTGGCCACAATCCACTCGTTAATGTTGTATGCTTTCTCATATCTCTGACCCATAGCAGCCCTAAGTAAGTATATGAAAGAAGATTTTCCTGCTCCTCATAATAGTGAATACATTTGAGACCATTACTGCAGCCACTTTGTCAATCTGTCTCAGTGAGAGTATGCCTCCTTTTCACTGACTCACTACTAATCATAATATCTTTCTCCAAATATTGGTTATTCCTGATAATGCGTGCCAAGTAAATGAGATAAAATCTCACCATCCTTACTTCTCAAGAACTTTCTGGCTGTACTTCTGCTAAAACAAGCATATTCTCTCTCTGGAAGTATATGGTGTATTCAGTTATTCTTCACCAAACCATAATTCAAAGGCAATTTTTTTTGGTATCATTTGCTCACTGTTTCCATTTAAGACAGTGCATAAGAAGTGATTAAAAGAGTGGTGGCTTGGGTAAGATGTATCTTACTCAACAAAGTGATATTTTTTGCTTTTTGATATTTTTGTGTGTTTTTTTTAAAAAAGCACATTATTAGAGTGAACATTGACAAAGCATATATTTTTTTAAATCATTCATATACATAAAATAATGCTTAAATAATCAATTGCAATGAGAAAAGGACCACAGCAAAATTTGCCTAAAGTGATAAATATTTACACCTAGGGGTTAAAATAGGATTATAAACCTGTGATTTATATGGTACAGGAGTGGACACAGACATAAATTGTGCCTTTTTAAACAAGAAAGGAGGTAAAAAGAAGTGGACATTTAGAAAGCAAATAACTATTACAGAGGAAGTCTTTAAGTTTATCCTGTGAAATCACAAATATTTCAAGTAAAATTAATGTATGTACTTTTGATG
>NW_006399833.1:13696268-13701327 GCF_000299155.1 Elephantulus edwardii
CTGGAGAGGGTGACGCCAGAATGCTCCTTGGAGTCAAGGATTCTGACATACTTTGGGCATGTTGCAAGGAGGGACTGGTCCTTGGAGAGGGACACCATGTTTGGGAGAGTAGAGGGATGGTGCAGGAGAGGAAGACTCTCAATGAGATGGATCGATTCTGTGAGTGGAGTGGTGGGAATGAGTGCGTTTGAGATGGCAAGGTTGGCACAGGATAGAATGGCGTTTAGGGCTCTGTGCACAGGTTCGCTATGAGTCACAAGCGACTCAATGGCACATAACAACAACAATTTTGATGAATATTTTGGAAAATGAAAAATCATCTTCTTCAATGAGTCCTTTATTAGTTAAATGTTCTGTAATATCTACTATTAGGGTTATTAACATTCAACTCAAAATACTATTGCAACTAAAATATTGCTTATTATGATGTTGTATGTAGTCAATGTCATCATTCACAACCAAATAAAAACAGATAAACATCTCTAGTTAACTAGTTCCTTACCTTTGGGCATTACACATGATGGAAGTTATAATTATATAAAAGAAATATACAATGATATTTTGTAGTTAGAAATGTCTGTCAGGATATTCTCTAGGCCCCTACAAATCCCAAAGAGTATTCAAGAAAAGTCAATGCATTTTTTCCCCCTGAATTACCCTGTCTGAGTCTTTAGAAAATGAATATAATTTCTCAACTTGCCTTAGACATTTTGGTAAGTTAATTACAACAACACTTTTACAGTTCCTACCACTTAAAAAAATCAAACTGTGGAAGCTGTGATAAACCTTTGGCAATTAAAGACAGCACAATGGATTATCTCCAGATGCTCATGAGACTTCTGGATGCTCAGAGTTTGTGGAAGCTCTTTGTGGCCCTGTTGACTTGCAGATATGCAAATAAGCTTTATTCAAGCATACTTATTTTCTGGGATTGATAGTTTCCAGGCAGATATATGGGAAGAATTCTTGGTACATTCACCTTCAGAACTGGGAAGTGGAGAGTTGGGGGGGAAATATGTTCTAGGCTTTAAAGTAAACTTTCAATTTTGTGGACAGAAAGTGAAAGTTTATAGTAATTTTCAGCATGAATTTGATTACAGAAGAGGTGAAACATTTTTCTACTATTTCATGTTGTTGTTGTTGTTATGTGCTGTCAAGTCACTTGCGCCTCATAGTGACCCTATGTACAACCAGCCTAATATCTGCTCTGTCCTGTGCCAATCGCACTGTCTCCAACACACCCATTCCGATTGCCCCAGTCACTGAATCAATCCACCTCATAGAGGGTCTTCCCCTCCTGTGCTGTCCCTCCACCCTCCCAAACATGATGTCCCTCTGCAAGGACTGGTCCCTCCTTACAACATGTCCAAAGTATGTTACAAGGAGCCTCAGAATTCTTGCCTCCAGGGAGCTGCCAATAATATTAATAAAAATGGTGCTTCTAAATACGACCAGTAAAACTTGACATGTTCTCTTTTAGTTGTTCATTTTCCCTTCATTAATTTTCTCATAAAATATTTCTGTAATCCTATATGAGCATCATTTATTCAGAAAACCATAACCTGGAGACACATTATTATTTGGCAATGATATCTCATTGGAATTAAAGATTATAGTACTTTTTTAAAAAAAGAAAAGCCTTATAAATCCATGTGCACATAGCTTTTGTTCTGAGATTATCAATTATAGATCAGTCTTTTTTCTTTTATACTGATTTATTTACAAAGTTTGAATACATCGTTTTTAACAAAAGATCCTTCCCATTTCCTTCTCACACACACACACACACACACACACACACACACACACACCCTCCATGGAATTGTGCAACCCTATGATTAACACTCCACCCCTATCCCCGCCCATCCTCTTCCTTCTGCTTCCACCCCCCACCTCTTGGTCATTCTACAATTATGGTTTAATACAGTATTTGTCTTTGTGGGTCAGTCAGTGTTTTCCATTTGAATGCAGTTGGGAGCCACAGGAATGGCAGCTGGTTCAACTATATAGAAGGAATTTGAATCTGATCAAGAAAAAGAGATGATCATAAGACAGTATTGCATAGGAAGTTTTTATTGGGTCTGGGGCATTGATAGCCACACTCAGAGGATAAATGGTATCTTACCACAAAGGGTCTTCCAAATGCATCAACACCTTTTGCAGATAAAAGGTGCACAGGAAGGCAAGGGGGAAAAATTATAGGGAAAAAGGAAAAATAAGTCTGTTGGGAGATGTACCACTAATCCAAATATTGTGCATCGTGTTAGTCAGAATCTATCAGCAGTTTCATAGGAAAAAGATGGGCCATCTCATCCCTTGCAACTTACAGCCTTGGGAACCCAATGGAGAGTGAATTATGAATTGTTCCTGACTTGATGCCAATGAGCTTTACTTAAGCACATCTTAGTAATGTCCTACTGAAACGATTTCAGAAATATCTAAATTCGAGATCTCTGAAGGGCATGTGTAGCTAAGAATCCTTGTAAATACAGGCTTTTCTCTTGTCTAAGGCAAGCAGATGTTGAGTAATGTTTCTGAGACTGTGGAAAGCAGGTAGGCTCTAAGTGGCTCAAAATGTGGTTATTTGGGATATTTTAAAAAAGAGATATAAATTTGAGTTTCACTCTGGGGTTTTTTTTAATTATTGTAATTTGAGTGAAAGTTTACAAAATATTTTTTTCAGTTAATTCAGTTAATCATTTATGCATATTTTGTTCCATAATCCTCACAGTATCTAATAGTTTATGTTTTATATGTTGTCTTTATTTTCATCCATATTAGTAAATGTTTACTACCTATTAATTAATTACTACTCCTCTCATTTCCTATTTCTAATCATCATAGTAATGTGATTTTATTTGTGTAAACAATTATTCAGGGAGCTTTTGTGTCCTAATGGCAAGAAGCTATGCTACAGTCCCAAAGGCATATGGTTGGAGGCCACCAGCTGCTCCACTGGAGAAGGATGGGCACTCTCATCCTGTGCAATTAACTGCCTCTGAAAACCCACTAGAAGGTCAGTTATGGGTCAGTTCTGATTCTATGGTACACAACAACAACAACAATATACTTTTATTCAGCTTTTTATATCAGCCTTATACAATATATATCCTTTTGAGACTGACTGAATTCACTTAAAAACATGTCTGTTAGATTAATCCAGCTTTTGCAATATTTCATGAATTCTTCATTTTGTTTCACTTTTGTATTGTGCTCCATTGTGTGAATGCCCAATCGATTCTCTATCCATTCATTCATTGATGGTCACTCAGTGGTTTCTGGATCTTTGCTATTGTGAATAATGCTTTGATTAACACAAGCATGTGTGATCTGTTTGTTTTTTTTGGGTTTTGTTTTTTTTTTTACAGCTCTAATTTCTTTAGGCTATATATGTAGTATGTACTGTTCTTTTTGCCCTTAAAAGGTAGGGGGCTGGCTCTGACTCTTCGAGTAATGGTAAGTAATGGTGGGGTGGAGCCCGAGAAGCCTGCTCCAGGTGCTAGCTTAAAATCTTGTAAGGCTCTCGGGCCAGCGGCCCTCAGGACAGCCTTTAATTGTTTTTGGTGAAACATTCTTCTAGGTCATGTAATCCCGGTATGTCCGCCTGCTGTACAGAGATAACTCATGGTTGCTGTGAAGCTGAACACTGTGACACTGATGAGCTAAATGTGAGAATGGTACCCATGGTGGACAGTGTTTGGTGGAGCTCCCCAATTAAAACAAGCTTAGAATCAGGAGTGGCATCCATTTCTGAAATAGCTTGCCTCTGGAAACCCTATGAACCTGGAGAGAGGATGAAAGTTATACAGGTGTCCAGGACTTTCATTCATAGGGTCATTATGAGTCGCCTACAACTAGACGACACTTAACAACAGCACAACAACATATACCTAGATCAAATGATATTTATATTGTGAACTTTTAAAGAAAATGCTCAACTTCTTTACATAGTGGTTGCAACAATTGTTATTCCCACCAGCAATGTAAGGGAATTCCAATGTCCCCAGTCTATCACCAGATTTCTTGTTTACTGACTTACTGAACTCTACTATTGTTGCTACAGTGAGATGATATCTAGCTATTGGTTTGATTTGTGGAAGAAGACTGTGGTATCAGTGTTGGAGGAAAACTCATAAACTCTGTTTTTCAGAAAACACAACCTTGTTTGCAGAAAGTGAATAAGTAAATAACTTACTAAATAAAATTAAGACAACAGACTTCAATATGGATTACTTCTCAGCATCAAGAAAACAAAAATCATCACCATTGTACCAACAGTCAACTTAATGACACGTGGAGAAAGGATTGAAAATTTTGCTTGGATCCTCAATCAACAATAATTGCAATAGCAGTCAAGAAAAAAAAATGTGTATATACACACCCATATTGCAATATTATTCACAATAACAAAGAGATGGAAGCAGTCCAACTGTACATCAACAAATGAATGGATAGACTGGTTATTTCACACAATCTAGTAATAATGCAGCATTAAAAAAACAATGAAGAGCTAGTGAAACTTTACACAACATGGATGAGTCTATTAGGCATTATGCTAAGTGAAAGAACTCAGACAAAAAAGAACAAATACTTTATAAGAGCACTATTATAAAAATAAATGGTTACAGGGGAAAGGAGTGATGCAAAGAGCATAAAAGATGATGAATAGATAATGAACGCTGTCTTGGAATAGGTAAAGGGAGGGTCAATCTGAAATGAATGGATCAACTATATGTGTATTGCAATTAACAAGTTGGAATGAGCATGCAATATTAATTGAATGAGCAGGGGAGGGAAATAAACCAAAAAAGCAAACATAAAAATCCCTATCCAAACAAAATATGTATGGCTGAATGTGTAATCCCTTATTGAGATATTTAGAGTCTTCAAAAACCACTGGAAAGGTAGCTACAAATTTATTTCAACTTTTGGTCCTGTGGGGATTTTTTTGTTTGTTGGTTTGTTTCTCTTTAAAAAAAATAGCTAGTGTTTAAAAAATAGCTAGTGACCTTGAGCATTTCTTCATCAGTTTGTTAGCCATTTGAAAATCTTCTTTGGC
>NW_006399833.1:13702027-13702732 GCF_000299155.1 Elephantulus edwardii
CTGATCCAGGCCATTGTTGTTTTTGTTGTCGATTGTCATCGAGTCGACCACAACTCATAGTGATCCTATGGTACACTCAATATTCTTACTTGTGTAATATTGACAGTATAAAGGCATTCTTCTGTGTCAGTAGTAACAAATTATGGGCAACACAGCAAATAACCAAAATTTAGAAACAGTTAATTCTGTTCATGCAGAACCTGTACATCAACAAAAAAGTAGTTGTTCAGAGAGGCCAAGGTAATATGTATGGCATGCTTTAAAATCAGGAAAATAATGTGTCAGGGTTATATCCGTTCACCATACCTAGTCAATTTGCATGCTGAATAAATAATCCTAGAGACTAGACTATATGGAAACAAATATTACATCAGGACCCTTAATAATCTGTCATATGTAGATGATGTAACCTAAGAGGAATGTCCTCAACAAGGATGGTTCAGGACATGGTAGTACTTCATTGTGTTGTACATAGGGACAACTTGAGTTAGAAACTATTTGAAGGCACTTAATAACAACCTTCTGAATCCTGTTTCAGGTCTCTTTGGGAGAAGCATACTTTCAGTAGTTCTAGAATGTATGAGTCAGTTATCATGAATTGTTGCAGACCGAGGGTCCCAAAGAATGGAATAATTTTATAATTATTAATAAAGAGACAAACAGCCAGGAATGTGACAGAGCAGAGAGCATAAAACAGGGGGCCAG
>NW_006399833.1:13703640-13704603 GCF_000299155.1 Elephantulus edwardii
CATATATATCTGACTTTTGTATTCTGAAAAATCTTCCCTGTGTTGGTGATTTTTGTTGTTTTTACATGTTGTCAAGGGAGTTTTCAGAAAGGTAAAAAGACTTAAAACTATATCATATGAAGAATCAATGAAAGTACTGTATTTATAGGGGGGAAAGGGAGTTAATGGACTGAGAATCCCATCATAGGCACATGTGAAATAACTATGTTTTACTTGCCTTGTGTAGTAGATAATATTAACAGGGACCAAAGAGTGGATAGAAGTTACATGGAGAAATAAATTCTCTTTTTAAAGGAACTTTTCTTTCCTATGATACGTCGGTTAAAGAAAGGTTGAGTTTATCATAGTTCTCTACTAATAGCTAACCGATATTGTTGCTACCTGCAAGACCGACCACAATTGTTTATTTCATTTTATCTCTTCCTATTCATCATCCCACATTGTTCTCATCTTTTAATGTTTAAGTCTACTTGAAAAATGATTTGTTGATTTTGGCTTGTGTGTTTTTGTGTTTTTATAAATGGTATTGTGATATAGAGTTCATTCTATTTATTTTCCTCATTCAGTGGACACTTTATAAACTTCTAACTGGCTGCACGCATATCTATTCTGTCATTTCTAAATGCTACCTAGTAACTACAGTTTACTAATAAAAACAATCCAGTGAAATTCATCCCCAACTCCTTGCTATTACAAACTGGATTGCAGTGTGTATCTTTGAACATTTCCTTTTGTTTGTCTTTGTGAAAGTATACGTCTTAGGTCATAGGTTGTGTATACACTTGATCTGACTAGAGAGTTTGAGATTACTCTACAGAATGTGTATTCCCACCAACAGTGCTGGAGAGGTTCTAAAACTCCTGATTAAAAAGTGGGTTGTTTGTTTTTGTCTTTCTGTAAAGTTCTAAGTGTTAAATAGTTTAGGTTTTCAGGATCACGGAGGGGAATACTGAGTCATTGTAC
>NW_006399833.1:13706218-13708885 GCF_000299155.1 Elephantulus edwardii
AATTTTGACTCATAACTGACCTTTTATTGGGTTTCTAAGACTGCAAATTGAAACTGGAGAAGACTTTCCATTTTTCTCCCGTGGGGCCACTGGTGAATTAGACTGGCCAAAAATGTGCTGCCTTTGGTTTAGCAGAGAACTTTTGGGCTATACCATGAGAGCTTTACTTTATCTGTAGGCTTTCTTGATGTCTGATCTAGACCCATATTCCTGCTACGGTATAGCAGACTACTTATTTATTTGGCTTTGAAAAGGATTATTCATGCACAGTAAGAGTTCATTTTTTTCCATTTCTTTTTCTCTGATTATTTATGAGTTTGTGATTCTTAAGAATTTCTTAACAATTGAATTTCCTGATTGGTAAACTTCCTATATGTACAATTTGCTCAGTTTTCTATATTATTCTTCTTGACTTGAATCTAGTGCCTTAGATATTGAAAATTAATTGTCATTTAAGCATGTTAATTTCTTTTACAATTAGTTATCTGCTCATTGAGTCTATTGATAGTTCCACTGAAAGAGTCTTGGCAGCACAGTAGTTAATTAATTTGGCTGCTAACCAAAAGGTTGCTGGTTCAGATCTACCATCTGCTCCACAGGAGAACAATGAGGCAGCCTCTTTCTATAAATATGTGCAGTCCTGAAAATGCTATGGGCAGTTTTCCTGTGTGCTATAGAGTTCCTATGAGTTCAAATCAACATGATTGTTTAAAAGGGGACTGGAATCAGAGAGCATCCATGTTAAGAGTGAGACTGAGATTCCCTTTTGAATGGTGCTTTCACAGATAATCACAGAGGTGAAATGTAATAAATAGCAAGAGCCACGTCAAGTTTCAATATAAATTGGGTCCTGAGGTGAAGCTGTTCTAATCTCTTACCAAAGTACAATTCCATCACCAACAGCTTTGAACAGGTCATCGGTATTTGGGTTCATTTGTATAACATGTCTACAATGAGGATTATTTTCCAAAACTTCTTTATCCAGTTAAGAAAGACATATTTTTCTTCCTCTAAAACTTGGAAGAATAACAAGAAATTCATCTAAACTCTCAATTACATATTTGACTCCCAAGTGGAAAATATCTTTATGGAAGTGCTGGAAGTTAAGTGTTACAAACTTTCAGCTGTCCTCTCTGGAAATCCAGACACTAGTGTAAAACAGCAGCTACTAAGAATTACACAAGTTCAATTACATTTTGGGGATTGTAACAAATGTTATAAAATGTTTTTGATGTGCACAGATATTTAATTTTTAGAAGGTCCCATGCATCAATTTTATCCTCTTTAGATTGTGCATTTCTGGTTGTATTTGGCAGTCTCTTTATACCTTGGACTAGAGCTTCTAAGCTTGATCCCAGTTTGTCTCTTTGGGCTTTACTCCCAGGTCTCTGATCCACCTTGAGTTGATTTTTGTGTAGGGTGTGAGATGTGGATTCTGTTTCAGCTTCCATTTGTTGAAGAAGTTTTCATTTCCCCATTTGATATCTTTGATTTCCTTATTGAATATCAGTTGACCATAGATAGCTGGGTCTGTTTCTGGGTTCTCTATTCTGTTCCATTGGTCTGTATGCCTGCTTGTCATTGTACCAATACCGTACTGTTTTGGTTACAGGGTGAAAAGAAAATCTGCAGACTGGGAACAAACATTTGGTAATACAATCTCAGACAAGAGTTTTATAACAAACATTTACAAAATATGCCTGGGCCTCCACAAGAAAAAGACTGATAACCCAATTACAAAATGGGCAAAAGTCATGGAAAGAATTTTCACAGAGGAAGATATTCGAATGGAAAACAGACACATGAAGAAATGCTCAAAATCATTGGCAATAAGAGAGATGCTCATCAAAACCACAATGAGGTACCATCTCACTCCAGTAAGAGTGGCAAAGTTTAACAGGGCAGCAAGTAATAGATGTTGGAGAGGATGTGGTGAGAAAGGAAATCTTATACATTGTTGGTGGGATTGTAAAATGGTGCAACCATTCTGGAAGGAAAAGAAAAGCGGAATATAGAAATTCCATATGACAGCTATTCCTCTACTTGGAATATATCCTGAGAATTTGAGATTTGTACACCAATAGTCATAGTAGCATTATTCATCACCACAAGAACATGGAAACAGCCCAAATGTCCAACCATAAACAAATGGATTGAGAAATTATGGTACATTCACACAATGGAATACTATCCAGCATGCAGAATCAGTAATTTAGTAAATGATTACCTAACTTGGGAGGGACTGGGGAGCATTATGCTGAGTGAACTAACTCATAAATATTGTATAAGACCATTATTGTAGAATGAGTATAGGGATCCAGGATGGGTGGGAGAAGCTGGAAGCAGAGGGCTATGGATGTACATGGGGAAGAGGGGATTAATCATTGGGTTGTACAAGTTGATGGGGGGGAGAGTGAGAGAAATGGAAAGAATTTGTATAAATTTTTATTAGAATTTTGTAAATTAACTAGTAAAAAAATTAAAATATGGGTCTGACGTCAGGGTGGGGGTATGACAGAAAAAACTGGATAAATTATGTATACTGTATTGAAACAGATGAGGGAAAGAACAGATTAGAAGTGATATATGATTGAGTATTATTGTTAGCACAGGAATCCAGAATTATGGTTGCATAGAGAAGTGTACTCAGGACGGGGGGTGGGGGGA
>NW_006399833.1:13710535-13711819 GCF_000299155.1 Elephantulus edwardii
CATATAGCATTTGTCCCTTTGTGACTGAGATACCTCACTCAGCATAATGTCCTCCAGGGTCACCCATTTTGAATAATATTGCATGAGTACCAGATTTTGACATCAAGGATATGTTTGCTTCATAGAATGAGTCTGAGAAAATTCCATTTTATTTTTAAAATTTTCTGAAATACTTTATGTAGAATTGGTGACAGCTCTTCTCTGAATGTTGAATAGAATGTACTTGTAAAACCATCTGCTCCAGGGCCTTTTTTTGTTAGAAGTTGGTTTATGACCCGTTCAATTTCTTCTTTGTAATGGATCTCTTCAGGGGTTCTACTTCAGTCTGTGTCAGTTTGGGTAGGTTATGAGTTTTAAGTATTTGTTCATTTGTTCATTTCCTCTAGATTTTCATATTTGTTTGAGTATATTTTTTTCATAATATTCTATTGTTAACCTTTTTATTTCAATTGGTTCTGTTGTGACAGTTCCCATTTTATCTTATTGAGATTATCTGTGACTTTTCTTTCTTTTCTTTTGTTACCTTTGATAGTAGTTTGTAGATTTTATTGACCTTTTCGAAGAACCAACTACTAGTCTTCTTGATGATTTCAGTCGTTTTTCTGTTTTCTATTTACTTCTGCCCTAATTTTTATAATTCTCTTACTTTTAGAGGTTGTCAGTTTTTTACTATTATTTTTCTACTTGTTAGAGATGTTGAGTTAAATACTTGATTATAATTTTTTCTTCCCTTTTGTTATGTTTGCTTATTGATATGAATTGACTTCTGAGAACTGCTTTTGTTGTATCCCAGAGATTTTGATAAGTTGTGTTTTCAGTCTCATGTTTCAAGAAACTTTAATTTCTTCTTTTATCCTATCATGTTCAAACAGGGCATTGTTCAGCTTCCAGGTGTATTTTTTTACTCCTTTGTCCTCTTGTTGATTTCTATAGTAGTGTGATCTGAGAAAATGGTTTGTATTATTTCTATGTTTTAAATTTATTGAGGCTTGTTTTATGGCCTACAGTATGATCTATTCTGGACAATGTTCTGTGTGTCCTGGAGAAGAATGTATACTCATCATTTTGGAGTGCATTAGTCTGTATATATCTACATCATCGAGTTAATTGTGTGATTTAATTCTTCAGCATCTTTGTTGAATTTTTTCCTGGTAAGTCTCTTTCCTTGAGAGTGGTGTATTGAAGTCTCCTCCTACTACAGTGGTGTTGTCTATTTTCCTTTCCTTTCCTTTCCTTTCCTTTCCTTTCCTTTCCTTTCCTTTCCTTTCCTTTCCTTTCCTTTCC
>NW_006399833.1:13712415-13716204 GCF_000299155.1 Elephantulus edwardii
CCTGATCTCTCCGTCATACTTGATGAACAGTTTTGCTTGGTACAATATTCTTTATTGAAAATTGATATATATCCTTCCACTATCTTCTTGCTTACATGGTTTTAGCTGAGAAATTGGTGCTTAATCTTATATGGTCTTCTTTGTAAGTTACTCTTCATTTTTTCATAGCCGCTTTCAGAATTCTCTCCTTGTCTTTGATTTTGGTAAATCTGACTATGTTATTTCTTGGTGTGTTTTTTTTTTCTTTTGGGATCTATTCTATATATAGTTTGCTCAGCTTCTTGTATGTATATTCTCTTATTCTTCATTATTTATTATTCCTGGAATGTTTTCTTCTAGTAACTCTTGTACAACTTTCTGAGTGCTTTTTCTTTTTTTATTTTCTTTTTTCTTGGTCTTATTCTGGGATTCCAAGTTGCACATATTTTCTTTTGATGGTGTCCTACATTATTTTTAGACTTTCTAATTCACCTTCCTTTTTTATTTTTCTTTTTTACTTTAGCAGATCAATGCTGAGAGCTCTCTTCTATTTTGCTGATTCTGTCTTCCACTTCTTATATTCTGCTCATCTGTCCTTCCAACATGATGACAGTTTGGAAGCATTGGTCTTAATATTCTGGATTTCAGTTTCTAGTTTTCTAGGATTTCTAATAGCCCATTTGTTTTATCTGCCTTTTCTTGATTTTTTAAAAATTCCTCTTGAATAATATCCATCTGTGCTTCATTGACTATGCAAAGGCAAAGGCTTTTGACTGTGTGGATTACAACAAGCTGTGGCTGACTCTGAGAAGAATGGGAATCCCATAATATTTTATTGTGCTAATGTGAAACCTATACTTGGACCAAGAGGCAGTAGTCAGAACAGAGCAAGGAGACACTACATGATTCAAAATCAAGAAGGGGGTATGTCAGGGATGTATTCTGTCTCCATACCTTTTCAATCTGTATGCAGAACAGATCATCTGAGACGCTGGGCTGGATGAAGAGGAATGTGGCATCATGATTGGTGGAAGAGTCATCAACAACCTGCGTTATGCAGATGACACACTCTGCTTGCTGAAACTGAGGAGGACCTGAAGCGCTTGCTGCAGAAGGTCAAGGACTGCAGCCTCCTATATGGATTGAAGCTCAACATCAAGAAAACAAAGATTCTCACAACTGGGCCAATTGGCAGCATCAATATGGATGATGAAGAGAGACTGAGCTAGTTAACACTTTTAGGTTACTGGGTTCCACAGTCAACACACTTGTTAACAGCAGCCAGGAAATCAAGAGATGAATTGCATTTAATAAGTCGGCTGTGAGGGACCTCTCAAGAGTACTGAAGAGCAATGACATCAGACTGGACACTAAGGTGCGCCTGATCCAGGCTATAGTCTTCACAATTACGTGCTATGCATCAGAGAATTGGACAGTGAATAGGGTTGATAGAAAGAGAATTGATGCCTTTGTGCTTTGGTGCTGGGGAAGAGTGTTAAATATACCATGGACTGCTAGGAGAACAAACAGGTTTGTCCTGGAGAAGGTGAAGCCGGAATGCTCCTTGTAGTCAAGGATTCTGAAGCTTCATCTGACATACTTTGGGCATGTTGCAAGGAGGGACTGGTCCTTGGAGAGGGACATCGTGTTTGGCAGAGTGGAGGGGTGGCAAAGGAGAGGAAGTCTTTCAGTGAGATGGATCGATTCTGTGACTGGAGCCGTGGGAATAAGTGCATTTAAGAAGGCTAGGTTGGCACAGGATAGACAGCCTTTAGAGCTCTTATACATAGTGTCGCTATGAGTCGCATATGACTTGATGGCACATCACAACAACAACAACTTGATTTTTGTTTATAGAATCTTGAAATTTTTTAGTTTATCTTTCAAGTATTGAAAATATTCAATCATTGTTCTTTTGGTTTTCGTGTCAGAGAGTTCCATTAGACTTTCTGGCTTCAGGAAATCCATAGATCCTATGTCTTGATAATTTTTTGTTTGTTTCAAGATAGATTTTAGTTTAAAATATTTTTGAAAACTAGATATAATTATTTGGCTGGTTTTTAAATTTTTTAAATTTTATACTGTTATATTTTCATTCTGGATTTTCATATTTCCTTGACCCTCACCTCCTTCTACCCATCTAACTATGCAACCCAATGGTTATCGTCTCCCCGCCCCCCCCAGCCATCCTTAGCCCTATGCTTCCACCCTCCACTCCCCCACAATCCTTGTACTTGTTCTGCAGTAATGGTCTTATACAATATTTGCCCTTATGATCACTTTGAGGGTGGGTGAAATCTTGTTTTGGTTTTATGTAGACTGTGATATAGCTTTTTTTTCTTCCATGTCATTACTGTGATAGGTTATTTCTTGCCTGATGCCCTAATAAGTGTTTGGTTTGTCTACCTTGGCTGGGGAGCTCACTATTCTGGAAGATGGAGAGGCAGCTCATCCTGTCTGAATTTCTCTCAGGTCCCTGGGCTCATGTGATGACTTCCTTCTCTTGGGGAGTTCAACACTCATTTAGGGAGGCAAAGTTTCCTGAATCTAGGGGTGAAGGGGGAGCAATTGCTTCTGTTCCTTCCTTTCTGGTCTTTCAGTTTAGTTTTCTGGGAGAGAAGGCTTGTTGTTTTCTGATCACAGTCCTCTTTCCTGAACTTTATTGCCCTCCTTAGTCTAGAGAGTGGTGCAGCCAAGTTCCCCTACTTTCTTCACCGCTCTCTCTGATGGTTTTCAGGAAGAACCTTGTCTCTGTTCTTTTACTCCAAGACAATATTTCTGTGGGTTCTGGTTGTTGGGGCCTTCCCTGATGTCTCAAGGGAAGGTGATGTCTTGGCTGGATTTTGTGTCATGGTTTTGGAGGTTCTGCGAAGTGTCACCTGCTGTCCAAGAATGGGGCTTGTCTGTGGAAGATGTTGAAATACAGCTCTGGGTGATGGAGGCAGTTCGGCATCTGCCATGTGTGGGCAGGGCTGGACTGAGCAAGATTTCTCATTTTTCATAAAAGTAAAGAAAGATCAGTTCAGGAGAGGTACTTCCCCAAATTTCCCACCATCAGCCCATAGCAGAAGCTAAGATATTCTGCTTCGCAGTTCATTATTACATCAAGATAAATTCCAAATTGAATGCTTCAGCAGTAGACTCTTTAAATGGTTTCAGAGGTAGGATGATATCCCTTGAGTTTAAAAAAAAAGTCATATAGAAAAGAATCTCTCCTCTAAAGATTTCTTAGTATTATTGTGATTCAGGGTAAAATATATACTACTTTATATATGCCATAATCTATTCCATTGCTATAAACTCAATTAATTATAAAGTTTTTATCCACATACTTCGCCTCTCCCAAAATATTATAGAATCTATAACCTTTTCAGTGTGCCCCAGGCGCAAAATGTGCTATCTCTTTCTTTAATGCCAGCTAGTAAAGGCAACTGTGCTTTTGAGCTGAGCTAGGACTGTGAAATGAACTAAAACATCGTGGAATCTTTAATGTCATACATTCAAGGAAGCTGCTGGGCTGGCCTGCCAGCTGCCTCTGAACCATTTTTATAGGTCAGGAATTCAGATCCTTTCCACAGTGTCTGGCAATACACATACCTCTCAACATCTTGGTCCCATTCCCTGCTTTAAGGGGAAAGTTTATGAGCAAACAGTGTTTGAAAGCGCATACCACCTTAGGCAGGGAGGAAATTGAGTGAGCTCAAATTTACTTCTAGGAAAATATTTTCTTACAGATGTTTCTTCATCTATTTGTCTTAGACTCTTTGTATCTTACTCATTAGTAGACTGTTGTTATTGTTATGTGCCATC
>NW_006399833.1:13716664-13745089 GCF_000299155.1 Elephantulus edwardii
TTCACTACTTTGGAGAGGTCTCTAACAGCAAAGTAATTGTAGGGCCCTTTATACAAGGCTATAGAACAACAGTCAACACAATCTTTTTTCAGATTTTTTAAATCATTCATTGTTTCACATGTCCCCCTTTCACTACCCCAGTTCACTTTGCAATATACCTCTTCTTCCAGATTGTTGTCATATGTATAATGTCTAAGCATGTATTCCTTTCTTAAACTACTGTGATGACTATATATAAGGTCTAACGTTAGAAGGGTTTGTATTGATAAAGAATGAAAGAGAGGGAAGGACAGGCTTGGATAACTTCTCTGGATTTGAGTGGGCTATACAGACTCACACATATGGAAAAATGAAGTCAAGGTGTTCCACTGTTTCTTTTCTAAATAGGAATATTTCGTATACTAGTTTATTTCCTTTTTTGATTAGCACTGTGGGGATATTTCACAGTTTTCACCAAAATTTCTTCTGAACTTGACAGCTAGGTTTGACAGGCACAAAGGCCATTGTCACATAATTTTTGCTCAGCTGCAATTCTTCTGTATACCTACTTTCCTTTTCAGTGTTCTCTGCACTCCTCTCCACATCTCTGTTTGATGTACCTTGAATATATTGTCCTGAAGAGATACTCAAATGTGGACAAAGTTCACAGTGACCAAGAAAAGCTTTTTATACCAGTCTCTCCATATCTCAGTGTTGTCTGCTTTAAACATGGGCACTGTCTGCTATGCTGGAACTATGTCTGTTGCCTTTTTTCTTCTTTCCCTGCACATAATATTGTGGTTGAATAGCTATCTTCCCCATTCCTTCCCTAAGCATTATGCCTGTTTCAATTATACTCTTTCTCTTTACTGTGTAGCCTAAGGACACAATTTAAACACCTTGCTGCAAGTCAAACATATTCCCTGCTTGAATGGAGAGGAAATGAGAAAAGGGCGGTAGGAGAAGGAGTAAGTCTATCTTCATTTTACCTTGCCCGGGCAGAAAATGCCCTGGTTGAGAAGTCCTGGATAGAAAGAAATGTAGAGTCCACAATGACATCTTCGTTGTATAGTTCAACAATACTAATTCTTTTGCAGAAGCTCAGAGGGCACTTGAATGACCAGCAGTCTTAGCAGTTGTTGGTTTTCAGTGCTGTTGAGTCAAGTATTACTTATAGCTACACTATGAAAAACAGATCTGAACCCTTTTCTATCTGTCCTATCCTTCATCATCTTTGACATGTTTGAGATAGTTGCTGCTGTCACTATGTCAATCCATGTCATTGAGGAGCTTCCTCTCTTCTGTTGAGCCTCCACCTTTCCAAGGAACAGCCTCTTCTAGCAACATTTCCAAAGCGTGTGAGATGAAGCTTCACAACTCTGGCCAGCAAGGAGCACTTATGATTGCACTCTGATATTAAGCATAGAGGAATTTCAGTCCATTTTTAAAATGATAAAATCAAGTTCTGAAATTTTAGTATCTTCCTTTTGAAGTCAATCAATGCTCTGCATGGGCTTCATTAAGCTCAAGGTTGACATTTCCACAGACCACACTCTGGTCTTCAGTGTACAGATATTCTATGTCAAATTACCTTATATTCTACCAGCTCCAACTATGATGCTTGCGCTAATCTCCACATCCAGGATTTTTATTATCATTGTTATTATTATCTGTAGAGAATCCAATTATCAGCATTTATAAAAGTCAAGAGTAAATGAACAGAGGGATAGAAAAGTCATTGTGAGAACAAGAAATTCATCCCTGATAACTTTTTTTTCTATACCAACTGTCAACAGCCATGTAATGAAAAATTGTTATTACAGTTCTAGACATGTAAGTAGCCAATAAATACTTGTTCATGTCAGTGAGCTGAACAATGACTAACAATGGCAGAAGAGTCGATGACTTCGAGTTTTAGTGCTAGAGAAGAGTATTGAACAAACAGTTCCATCCTAGAGAAGATGAAACCAGTTTACTCCTTGTAGGCAAGCAAGGATTTTGAAACTCCATTTCACATACTCTAAGCATGTTGCCATGAGATACTTGTCCTTGGAGAAGGATATCATGCTTGGAAAGGTGGAGGGACAGCACTGGAGAGGAAGACCCTGGATGAGATAACTGGCAGAGTGGCTGGGGAAATGGATGCAGGTGTGTCAGATACTGTGAGATTGGCTTAGGATAGGGCAGGATTCAGAGATATTGTGCATAGGGTCTATAAGTCATAGTCAACTCAGTGACATATAATAATAACAATTACAGGAGAGTTAGAGAGTTTCAGTTTGAGGGCAAACTAAATGGGAAGGGAGAAAAGAAGGAAGATAAAACAAATTAGCTTTCCTTATCTCATAATTTAGTTGAGATCTGGACTTTTCTCTGGCATAAGGATGTTCTATGTAAATTGGTCTTGTGTTGAATTTGGTATGCATACTATCAGAAATATGAGGTCTTTTATTATCAAGTTGTAGCAAAAGGAATACATGTAACCATTAAACTATCATTCTTTGATTATTTAATATCACTAAAAAGATAGAAGAGATATTCTCTATTTTTTTCCTATCCATTTGTTTTTGTTTTTTTTACCATTATGAAATTTATTTAGGCAAGTTGAATTGAAGCTAAATATCTAGAAAAGAAAGATTCTCACCACTGGGCCAATTTCCAGCATCGTGATGGATGGTGAAGAGACTGAGATTGTTAATAGCTTTAGTTTGCTTGGCTCCAAAATCAACACTCGTGGCACCAACATCCAGAAAATTAAAGGTGTATTGTGTTGGGAAAGTCTGCTGTTAAAGACCTCTCCAAAGTACTGAAGATCAATGATGTCACTCTGGAGACTAAGATGCACCTGATACAGGTCTTTGCAATCACTTGCTATACATCAGAGAGCTGGAGTAGGGATGATAGAAGTAGAATTGATGCCTTTGAGCTGTGGTGCTGGAGAAGAGTATTGAAAATACCATGCACAACAAAAAGAACAAACAGGTTCAACCTGGAGAGACCTAAACCAGGCTGCCCTTTGGAAGCAAGGATTCTGAAGCTTTGTCTGACATACTTTTGACATGTTGCAAGGAGGGTCCAGTCCTTAGAGAGGAACATCATGTTTGGAAGGGTGGAGGGACAGCATGGAAGGCCCTCGATGAGATGGATTGATTCAGTGACTGGGGTAATGGGAGACATTGAGATTGGCACAAGATAGAGCAGGGTGTAGGGCTGTTGTACACAGGGTCGCTATGAGTCGCAGGTGACTTGACGGCACATAACAACAACAACCTAGCTCATTGAAAGTGAAGAAGACTTGAAGCGTTTGCTGCAGAAGGTCAACAATTATAGTCTTCAATATGGATTGCATCTCAATACCAAGGAAACAAAGGCTGGCAGCATCATGATGGAAAAATTATTGAGGTTGTTAAGAATTTCATCTTGCTCGGGTCCACAAGCAACACTCTTGGCATCAGCAGTTAGGAAATCAAAAGATGGGTTGCTTTAGGAGTCTGCATTCAGGGCCCTCTCCAGAGTGCTGACGATCAACTATGTCATTCTAGAAACTAAAGTTCACCTGAATCAGGCCATAGTCTTCTAAATTCTTGCTGTGCATCTGAAGCTAGACAATGACTAAGGATGATGGAAGAAGAATCTTCATCATTGAGTTGTAGTGCTGGAGAAGGTTACGGAACATACCCTGGACTGCCAACAGAGAAATCAAATCTGTCTAGGAGACGATGGAACCTAACTGCTCCTTGGAGACAAGGAATTTGAAACTCTGTCCAATATACCTTGGGCAAGTTTTCAAAATGGACCAATCCTTTAAGAAGGATATCATGCTGTAAGGGTAGAAGGTCAGAGCAGGAAACAAAGACCCTGGATAAAATGGCTTGACACAGTGACTGTGGTAATGAGGCTGGTGTGCTGTGAGACATTGAGGCTGGCTCAGGATATGGCTTGTTTCAGAGCTATTGTTCCCAGAATTGCCATGCGTTGTAGTTGACTCAATAGTATATAACAAAAACAATATATAAGATGCTGCAATATTTTTTAGTCTTTGCTCTTTTTAGTCTCCCAAGATGACAACTCTTGACCGTCCCATATGTGCACAGTAGAACTACTTGATAGGATTTTAAATAATTTCCCCAAAGTAGATTTCTAGACCTGTCTTCAGAGATACATTTATTCAATCCTCTTGGTTAGCAGTCAAACACTTAAATATTTATGACACCCAGGTATTTTATTTCTATTTAAACTCAAACTCACTGTCCTCAAGTCAGTTCTGATGCATAGTGAACCTATATGGATTTCTATGCTGGAAATTGCAATGGAAGGAGACTGTATGCCTTTCTCCCAGACACCTGCTTGTGGATTATAATCACTGAAGATAAGTAACATTTGGATTAATAGCACAACTCTCTATAGAGCAGCTGTCTCATTGAGAGTCTTCTCTTCTGCTGACTGTCCTCCATCCTTCCTCATATGATGTCCTTTTCCCAGGAGTAGCCCCTTTATTTTTTTAAATTTCATTTTATTTTATATTGGTTTGCATGCAAAATTCATATACATTGTGTACTAAGTAATGCTTTATTGAAACATACTTAAATATTTTTCACTTTGCTCTTGTTAGCTTCCAAAGTCACTGACTCTTGAACTTAGATTTGCAAGGCTTGCTGCAGAAGATCAAGGAATATAAACTTCAATATGAATTGCATCTCAACATTAAGAAGACAAAAATCCTCACAACAACGTCATGATAGACAAGAAAATTTGCAAATGTCCATAACTTCTTTCTTGGATCCACAATCTACACCCTTGGTACTGACAGTTAGATTGGGAAACGTATTGCAATGGGGAAAGTCTGCTGTCAGGGACCACTCCAAAGTACTAAGGAGACATGATGTTAGTTTGGAAACTCAAGTACACCTTATTTATGCTATGGTCTTTTCCAGGACTTGCTATGATGCTTTTAAAAGTTGACAATGAATAAGGATGACAGAAGAAGTTGTAGTGCTGATTAAAGACATTGAATATCCCATGGATTGTCAAAAGATATGTCTTAGAAAAAGTCCAACCAGAGTGCTTGTTGGAGGCAAAGATGGTGAAGCTTCATCTCACATACTTTGAGCTTGTTGCTAAGAGAGGCCAGCTATTCCTTGGAAAGGGACAACATCCCAGGAAAAGTGGAGGGTCAGTGAAAGAGAGCCAGACTCTCAACCAGATGGAATGACACAGCAACTACAGCAATAGTTGCAAGTTTGTTACAGATGATGAGGGTGGCACAGAATAGGACAGGTTTCAGAACTTTTTCATAGGGCACCTATTAACTACAGCAATGTTTTATTTAATCTTTATATAAATTGAGCCTTTATTATGTTCTAATCTTAGAAGGACAAATCTTTATGCAAAAAGTAATAATTATTCTTTATAATCAATCACATAAAGTTGTCTGTATAAAGAATACACTTCTATTAAGATTTGCTACCAATGCTTCATATTCCACTGTTGTTATTGTTATGTGTCGTTGAGTAGCCTGCGACTCATAATGACCCTTTGTACAGCAGCTCTGAAGCCTGTCCTCTCCTGAGCCAGTCTCACTGACTCTGATACACCTACCCCTATTGTCCTACTTACTCTATCAACCCATCTCATCCAGAGTCTTCCTCTCCTGTGCTGTCCCTCCATGCTTATTCAATTACGACTACTTTTTTATTTATATTCTTATTTTACAGTATGTAACAATCAGAAGAGTAAACTTATGGAAATACTGTGTGATAGATAGATATTAGAAATAGAAATAGAAGTAGAAACAGAAACACAAACAGAAGTAGAAATAGAAGTAGAAATAGAAATAGAAATAGAAATAGAAATAGAAATAGAAATAATAGAAATAGAAATAGAAACAGAAATAGAAACAGAAATAGAAATAGAAATAAATTGTGGTTTGAGTGAAAGTTTGCAGAGAAAAATTACTTACCATTCAACAATTTCTACACACATTGCTTTATGACATTTTTTGCAATTCCTTCATTTTAACAGCACTCTTCCCATGTCTTCTTTTGGTTCCTCATTTCCATTAGCATTCTGTATTTTGGTTTTGGACAAATGAAGATCTTTTGTTCTTGTCTTGTCAGGCTTACTGAGAACTACATTCCTCTCTGCTATTTTATTCACATTTTAAGTCTGTCTATAGTTGAGAGTCAATTTCAGGGCTCAAAGGGTGTCAAAGTCACAAGGATTGGGTCTCAATAGTCATTATTAGACCAGTATGTCTGATCTGTTTTATTATGCTTTTTCAATTCTGCTCTGCATTGTCCCCTTCTCTGGTCAGAACTTTCTAATGTGATCTGAGAAGTGGGTCAGTGGTAGAAGCTGTAAACCATCTAGTTCTTCTCTAGGTAGTGGGGTTGTGATTTACGTAGTCCATTAATCTTTAGACTAAGCCTTCAATATGGATTGAAGCTCAACATCAAGAAAACCAAGATTCTCACCACTGGGCCAATTGGCAGCATCATGATAGGCGGTGAAGAGATTGAAATTGTTAACAGCTTCAGTTTGCTTGGTTCCACAATCAACAATCTTGTTACCAGAAGCCAGGAAACCAAAAGACAAATTCTTTTTGGAAAGTATGCTGTTAGGGACCTCTTGAGATTACTGAAGAGCAACAATGCCAGTCTGGAGACTAAGTTGCCCCTGATTCAGGTCGTGGTTTCCTCAATTACTTGCTAAGCATCAAAGAGCTGGAAAATGACCTAGGATGACAGAAGAAGAACTGATGACTTTGAGTAGTGGTCCTGGAGAAGAGTGTTAAATATACCATGGATCACCAGGAGACCAAATTAAGTCTGTCTTGAAGATGGTGAAACCAGGCTGATCTTTGGAGGCAAAGATTCTGAAACTCCATCTGACATACTTTAGGCATGTGGGACCAGTCCTTGGAGAGGAACATCATGCTTGGAAGAGTGGAGGGACAGCACAAGAGAGGAAGACCCTGAATGAGTTGGATTGACTCAATGACTGGAGAATGGGGTGGGTGTATCAGAGAAAATGAAGTTGGCTCAAGATAGAGCAGGATTTAGAGCTTTTGTACATAGGGTCACTGAGTCACACTTGACAGTATATAACAATAAAAATTCTTTCATAAAGTCTGTAATTCTTTTCACTCTTCTTTACTCAAGATAGGGAGAGGCATATTTATTATATTATATTGTATTATATTGTACTGTATTCTATTCTATTCTATTCTATTCTATTCTATTCTATTCTATTCTATTCTATTCTATTCTATTCTAATTGTTGTGTTTTTGTTGATTGCTATCAAGCACAACTCTTAGAGATCCTATGAACAAAGGATCTGAACCCTGTTCTATAACTATCATCATTTCTCTAAGTTCATAGTTTCCAGAAGCATGTTGTTTAGGAAGTGGATGTCACTCCTGCTTCCTGTATTATATATATAGTTGCATCTTACATGATTTCTCACCAGCTTTTAGGACTATGTTTGTGCAATATGGATTTTAAATGTACATCCTGTTTATTCTTATAATGGCATTCATATGTGTAATTATTTTATAGATATAATTACTGAGGAAATTTCCCCAAGGTCTTCATTATTTTATTATTTAATAATCCTACATGTTTTTGTTTTTTATCAAAACTGCAAGGGTCCAGAGAAGGATATCATTCTTGGAAAAGTAATGGATCAGTGGGAAAGAGGAAGACTCTTAATGAGAAGGATTTATATAGTTACTACAGGAATAGGTTTTAAGTGTAATAGAGGTTGTAAGGGTGGTGCAGAGTTAGATGACATTTCAATCTGTTGTACATGGAGTTGCCATGAGTTGGAGCCACTTCCCAGTGTCATATAGCAAAGGTCACCACATCTATTTAAGATTATTGTTGTTATGTGCTGTCGAGTCAACTGTAACTCTATGCCACTCTATGCACCATAGTTCTGAACCCCTCCCTCTCCTGAGGAAGTCTGACCGACTATGACACACCTACCCCCATTTTCCCAGTTATTGTGTCAATCCACTCATCCAAAGTCTTTCTCTCTTGTCCACTCTCCACCACATGATGCCCTTCTCCAAGGACTGATTCTACCTGGCAATATGCCCAAAGTATGTTAGATAGAGCTTCAAAATCCTTGCCTCCAAGGAGCAACTTGGCTTCCCCATCTCCAGGACAGAGCTGTTTGTCCTTTTGACAGTCCATGGAATGTTCAATACTCTCCTCCAGCACAACTGAAAGGCATCAATTCTTCTTCTGTCATCCTTAGCCATTGTTCACCTTTCTGATGCATAGCAAGTAATTGCAGAGACTAATAAGGTAGTGTTCTTATAATGATGTTCAGATGATTTTACTTCCTCTAGGCACATGTAAAAAGGAGAACATGTAAAAGAATTAATCAGTAATCATATATTGTGCAATGATTATGTGAAGTATAAAAGAGGAATAGACTTTTACTACTTAGAGGGTAAGAAAGAGGTATCAAAGTTTGAATGAACAATACAAATGGGAGAACTAAAGGATGTGTTTCAGATAAGTCTTTGAAGTTGAAGAAGACTTTCATGAAGGATAGAAACTGGCTAATGACCAAGAAGGGTAGAATTAGTTTGCAATAAAAACTTGAATGTTAAACTTCAAATGTTAAAAAGTCATTTGTTGAACAAACTGGGGGGGGGGAATAGTGCAACAATGAATGAATGGAAACCCAAAATCTCTGTAAATGTTCATTAAAATGAATAAAATTTAATAAAAAAAGTCATTTGTTTTGTCTCACAGTCAGTCCATAGGCATAGACTACCATCAGTAAATCATGTTGCTTCAGTGACAAATCATTTCAGCATTTCACTAGCTGTTATTGAATAACAAATGAAAGCATTTATTTGAAAGTACAATAGTAGTTTAGCTATTAGCATGGCAACTCATAGTGATATACAGCATTATTAATTTTTTCTCTATGAAATATTGTAACAAGAATTAAATTGAG
Source organism: Elephantulus edwardii (assembly GCF_000299155.1). Taxonomy (NCBI): domain Eukaryota; kingdom Metazoa; phylum Chordata; class Mammalia; order Macroscelidea; family Macroscelididae; genus Elephantulus; species Elephantulus edwardii. The sequence goes on from NW_006399833.1 coordinate 13,725,618, forward strand.
TAATGGTTCCCTTCCCTCATATTTGGGGAAAATAATAAATGTGTGATCTTTTTCTTTAGACAGTTATACTGAGTGTTATTATTTACTAACTTTTATTAAATATCAACAGTATGTAAAGTCCTTAAGAAAAATTGGCAATATTTCAAAGTAAGTTATAAAATTATTATTATCTTTGGATCCCTTCTCCCCCCACCCCCCATGGTAAAATCATAAAGACAACTAGTATCTGAGTCAGATTCTGAGCTATTTAATGAAGGCAGAGAATGAATGAATGAATAAATGAATTAATGAATGAATGAATTGTATTCTGGACCTCTGTGATCCTGACTAATGTGATCTAAACTATTTTCCAATTTAATCCTCCACTGGCATGTGTGCATTATTATTATTAAGATTCATTTATTTTCAAGACCAGAAAAAAATAGCAGGTCATTTAATATGATATACTAGGTTACTTCCCAGAGAGGAAAAGGAACATTTAGAGGAAAGTTGGTGATAATAGACTAGGATCTGTAATTTAAACCCTCCAGCATGGAGTTCAACTCTAGTTAGAATCATTGTAACTGGAGTCAGAAAATCAAAAGGAAATAATTCACTTGGCATTTCTCAAGATGAAGGAACTGAAGAACAAATTCAAGCCTCAAATTTCAATAGTTTAAGATGCTCTGGGCAGAATGTTGAATGATCTTGAAAGCATCAAAAGAAGATGGAAAGAATACATAGCGTCACTGTACCAAGAAGAATTGGTTGACACAAAGCAATTTCAGAAAGTAGTGTATGTTCAAGAACCAATAGTAATAAAAGAGGTAGTTCAAGCTGCTCTGAAAGAATTGTCAAAAAATGAAGCCCTAGGAAATGAAGGAATATCAACTGGGGTATTTAAACAGATGCAGCCCTGGACATTCTCACCAGGATGGGGCAAGTAAATCTGGAGGACAGCTACCTGGCCAAATGACTGGAAGAAAACCATATTTATTCCAATTCCCACGAAGGATGATTCAACAAAGTGTGGAGATTCTCGAACAATTATCACTAAAATCACACACAAGCAAATTCTTGCTAAAGATTATCCAAGTGTCTGTAACAGTATATCAACAGAGAATGACCAGAAATACAAGTAAGGTTTTAAAAGGGGTCATGGTTCTGGGAATATCATTGTCGATGTCAGGTGGATCTTTGCTGAAAGAAGAGAGAAAGAATGATGTCTATTTGTGTTTTTTCAACTATGCAAAGACATACGGATTTCAACAAATTGTGGCTAACATGAAAAGAATGAATACTTGATTATCATGTGAAACCTATGCTTAGACCTGGAAGCTATTGTCCAGACAGAGCAAGGAAATACTGCTTGGTTCAAAACCAAGAAAGGAATATGTCAAGTATGTATCCTTTCCCCATACCTTTTGGGTTCTATTTTTTTTTTAAACCCTTGTTTCTTTCTGTTGTGATTTGAGTGAAATTTTACAAAAATTGATCTTTCCCTTTAACCATTCATAAAGAATTTGCTTTAGAACATCAATCGCAATGAAATCACAGTTTCCCCACGTCTTTGCTATGATTTAATTAGTCCTTCTTTACATCTGTTTTCACTTTCTGTAAAGATACTGTGCTGATAGTCTGATCATACATAGCGAATTTTCCCTTACTGGTGTATCCCAAAGGCACATGGTCCGAGGCCATCAGCTGCTCCACAGGAGAAGGATGAGAAGTCTCCTCCTGTGTAGTTAACTTCCTCTGAAAACCCACCAGAATGTCAAGTATAGATCGGATCTAACTCTATGGTACACAACACCATATGTGTGTATGTGTGTGTGTGTGTTGTTGTTGCAGTATGTTGTTGAGTTGGAACTTACCCATCCATATCTGGCCCTTCAGTAAGCTTTCACAGTTAATCACACAGTTAATTCCCCTGCAGAGGAACTGGTTTATTCAAATCCTGTGCTTTGGGGATTGCAGCACAGCTTCTTATCACTACACACACACACACACACACACACAAATATCATAGGCTTGTAAATATATCCAGAAATATACAAGAAGAGGACAAAATTGATGAATGGGAACTTCTAAAAACTAAATTATTGTGTGCTTCAAAAAGTTTTCCAATAATCCTATGGACTGGGGGAAAAACATCTGGCAATGACATCTCAGACAATGATTTTGCAATGAAAGTTTATAGAATCCTTCAGGGCCTTCACAAGGGAAAGACTGATAACTCAGTCACAAAATGAGCAAGAGATGGAAAGACTTTTTACAAAGGAAGACATTCAGCTTGCCAGCACATGAATAAATGCCAAAATCACTGGGAATAAGAGAAATGCAAGTCAAAACCACAATGAGATATCATCATACCCCACTACCAGTGACAAAGTTTAGCAGAGCAGCAAGCAATAAATGTTGGAGAGGTTGGGGAGAGATAAGAACTCTTATACACTGTTGGTGGGATTGTAAAATGGTACAACCACTCTCAAAGGCAGTCTGGCTTGTACTAAAAAAACCTGAACATAGAAATCCCATATGACTAGCGCTGCTGGGAGTATACCCCTAGAAAAATAGAACTGAGACACCAATGGATATTTGTACACCTAATTTCATAGCAACATTATTCACAGCACAAAAAACACGGAGCCCAAATGTCCATCAGCAAATGTTGTTGTTATGTTGTTATGTGCCGTCGAGTCGCCTGCGACTCATAGCGACCAAAAACACGGAGCCCAAATGTCCATCAGCAAATAAATGGGTTTAAAAATTATGGTACATTCATTCACACAATGGAATACTATGCAGCACTAAGGATTAACAATTTTATAAATATAACGTAGGAAAATCTAGAGAACATGCTGAGTGAACTACTTCAGTCTCATATAAACAAAGAATAAGATCATTATTGTAAAAATAGCAGAGTAACTAAAGATTGAAAGTGGAAGGGCAGAGGGGTACAGAGACAGGGTGGGAACAAAAATAATTCACTAGGATAACAAGTATGGTATGCAGAGGGTGAAGGAATCAGAAAAGAGCCAATGCGATCCCTGTATCTTTTCAATCCATATGTGGAACACATTATCTGGGAGACTGGACTTTACGAAGAAGAATGTGTGCTGATGTTGATGCTGCAGATTATCTGACTACTGCTATTCTGTATGTTGAACAGGGAGCCTCTCCAGCTCAATATGAAAAACATTCTTTGACTATTCTGCATCGGGTTTCTACTGTTCTGGATGTCAACCAGGAACAATACTAGCTCTTTAGCTATGATGGATGGGGTTGGAAGCTGCCCTGGGAAATTTTCCCACTAGGTAAATCCCTGGTTGCAAACCTCTCTAGTGCCCAATCTGGGATTTCTACATGAAAGAAAAATTCAGGAGTATGGTTTTTAGTGAGTTTACCTCTCTTAACCTTTTTTTAGGATTGTTGGTTAATCATTTAGAGAGTTTATAGCTATTTTAAGATAGAAAAAGCAGAGTAAAGTGAGTTTACCTCATCTTGATCCAGAACTAGACTTTTGCCTTTTTGTGAGGTTTAATAATAAGGAGATAAGAATTTATACATTTGTTAAAGTATATAAAACTGGCTTATTGGAACAAGATACTAAAATTAAGTTATTTTTTTTTGGTATGGGAACAAGTATAGATCTCTTCCATTCAGTTGGCCTGGTGACTGATCTCCAAATTTCTTGGCACAACTTGGTGAGGGTATCATAATGACCCTATATACATGAGAACAAATCTCTGTTCAATCCTGTGCCATCACCACAGTTTATATTATCCTTAAGCTCATCGTTACTATCACTGTTTCAATCCTTCTCAATGAGCATCTTCCTCTCATTCATTGCGCCCTTAGTTTTCCAGGGACTGGCCCCTCTTGAATTTATGCCCAAAGACGTATGAGATGATATCTCATCATCCTTCTTTCTAAGTAACATTCTAATTGAATTTTATTTCTTTATGTAGTATGCAGATATTTCTGGCCTACTCTTTTTCAAACTTTCTCCACATTTTATCTGACATCTGTATTTAGAATAAAAGGCTTCCTATCATCACATATCTGTGGCTGACTCTGAGAAGAATGGGAATCCCAGAACACTTGATCGTGCTAATGAGAAACCTATACTTGGACCAAGAGGCAGTCATCAGAACAGAGCAAGAAAGCACTGCATGGTTCAAAATTGGGAAGGGCATGCACCAGGGATGTGTCCTGTCTCCATACCTTTTCAACCTGTATGCAGAACAGATTATCCAGGAGGCTGGGCTTTATGAGGAGAAATGTGGGGTCAAGATTGGTGGAAGATCTATCAACAATCTGCGATATGCAGATGACACAACCCGCTTGGTGAAACTGAGGAGGACCTGAAGCACTTGCTGCAGAGGGTTAAGGACTGCAGCCTCCAATATAGATTGAGGCTCAATGTCCAGAAGACAAAGATTCTCACCACTGGACCAATTGGCAGCATCGGGATGGATGGTGAAGAGATTGAGATTGTTAGCAGCTTTAGTTTGCTTGGCTCCAGAGTCAACACTCTTGGCACCAACAGCCAGGAAATTAAAAGACGTATTGCCATGGGAAAGTCTGCTGTTAGGGACCTCTCCAAAGTACTGAAGAGCAATGGTGTCTCTCTGGAGACTAAGGTGCATCTAATACAGGCCATGGTCTTTGTTATCACTTGTTATGCATCAGAGAGTTGGATAATGACTAAGGAGGATAGGAGAATTGATGCCTTTGAGCTGTGGTGCTGGAGAAGAGTATTGAGAATACCATGGACTGCTAGGAAAACAAACAGATTTGTCCTGGAAAGGGTTAAACCAGGTGGCTCCTTGGAGGCAAGGATTCTGAGGCTCCATCTCACATACTTTGGACATGTTGTGAGGAGAGACCGGTCTTTGGAGAAGGACATCATGCTTGGGAGGATGGAGGGACAGTGCAGGAGGAGAAGACCCTCTATGAGGTGGATTGATTCAGTGACTAGGGTAATTGGGATGGGTGTATCAGAAATGGTGCGATTGGTACAGGACAGTGCAGAGTTTAGGACTGTTGTACATAGGGTTGCTTTGAGTCACAATTGACTCGACGGCACATAACAACAACAACAACATCCTCACATATCAATATGTAATAAGGATCCCAATACCAGGTTAATATGGGGAAAAAAACTAAAACCCCACAATACTATGTACAAATTGAACAAGAATTGATGCCTTTGAACTGTGATGTTGAAGAGTATTGAACATACCACAGACTGTCAAAATAATAAACAAATTTGTCTTGTAGAAGAACAACCCAGGTACTCCTTAGAGGTAAGGGTGGTGAAACTTCATTTCATACACATTGGAAGAAAAAGACATTCTGCTGGCAAAGATAGAGGGTCAATAAAAGAGAGGAATACCCGCAACAACATGGAATGGCCCATGACTTTGGAGAGGGTAAGATTTTAATATTTTGTTTATTGAGTTTCTAGGAGTCATAGTTGACTCAGTAGCATACGATAACTACTTCTCCCTACAAGACATTTAAATAAGCATCTACGTTTGGTGGTTTTTGTTTTGTTTTCACTTTTTGAGTGTAGGGCTTCCTAGAAAACACAGTTGTTCTTGTTAGGTGCCATTAACTAGAGTACAGCTCGCAAGATGCTTGGATTGTTTTCTTTCATGGGAAGTAGAGACTAAAGTATATACATTTCTCTAATTGAGTGGTTTAGAGAGAGAACTAATTTCTCATATGATGTATTTACTTATTTTAAAAAAGAGTAGGAATGAGATTTCCCTGAACTGTACTTTTCTATTATTGTAACACCTGTAGGCATCAGTACATCTGGGTTATCAACAATTTCTCAAATGCTGTGAATATTTTACTGTAATTTATGTTCTTATATTTATGTATATTTGTTAAAACTGTAAAAAAATTGCACAGAATTTTTCCCAATAACTGTGCAAGATATATGCATAGCTCAAAACTATTTGTGACCTACTGTTTGCATGTAAGAGACCAGGACATGTAACTCTTCTATTTTAAGTGTATACATACTGTGTATATAATATATGACTATTAAAAATGGGGAATGAAAAAACAAAAAAACCCTAGAGTACAGCTCATAGTGACTGTATTAACAACAGCTGTTAATCCTGTCCCATCCTGTGCCATCTTCATCTTCTCTAACGTACTTAAGCCCATAGTCACTGTGTCAATCTATCTTGTTTTGAGTCATCCTCTCTCCTTCACTGACTCTCCACCTTTCCAAGCGTGATGCTCTTTTCCAAGGAATGACTTCTCTTAAAATCCCCAGATTATATGAGATGAAACTTTGTCACCCTTGCCTCCAAGGAGCACGCTGGCTACACATTCTCCAAGACATATTTGTTTGTTTTGTTGACAATCCATAGGATATTCAGTACTCTTCTCCAACACCACAACCAAAGTGATCAATTCTTTTTCTGTGTCATTATTCATTCTCTAACTCTCAGATGCATAGAAACTGATTAAATCGGGTACACCTTAGTCTTTATACTGACATCATTGCTCCTTAGTACTTTGGGGAGGATGTTAATAATGTACTTTCCTAACTCAGTACATCTTTTGATTCCTTGACTGTTGGTACCAAAGGTGTAGATTGTGGATCCACATAAGTTGAAGTCATGACAATTTCAATCTTTTCCCCATCTATCCCAATGTTGCCTATTGGTGGAGTAGTGAGGATTGTTGTCTTATTCATAATGAGATGTAATCCATATTGAAGGCTGTAATCTTTGATCTTCTGCAGCAAGTGCTTCAACCTTTCCTGACTTTCAATGAGCAAGGTTGTGCATCTACATAACACAGATTGTTGTTAAGTCTTCCTCCAACCCTGATGCTACATTCTTCTTCATAAAGTCCAATTTCTTGAATGATTTCCTCAGCGTACAAATTGATAGATATTTTTACTATTGTTATAGATTTGAAACTTTGTATTACCAGATAGATATTCTAGAAATGAGATGTTTTGTATTCTGGGATACGATATAAAGAGATTTCTGTCTTATACCATTCTGTGTTCTAAGCACTTAACTTTCTGCCCTAAAACTACAGAATGCATAATAAAAATTTGCTCTTAATCATATACCTAAAATTTATTTTTTCCCCCCAAAGGACACACTGTGTAGCAAATACACTAGCTCTTTCAACTATTTTCAGGGGGAATATACTTTTTAACTGACAAGTACAATTTAGTGTCTATTTGTTTTCTAACCTTTATAACATAAGAAGATTTCAAATGCTCCAGAGGATAATAAGTCCCAGGGAGTCTGTTCCACTCATTAAACAATTTCTCCATTTATCTCATTACCTGGAATGACATTTAACATCTTGCTCAGTTGAGATAATTTGATCTAAGGTACATGATCTTTCTTATGAGTGAGAAACTTCCCAGTGAAAGATGAAAGCTCAGTTGTAACTACAACATTTTGTCAAATGTGCAAAAAAAAATTGTTTAAAAAGTGCAAATAATTTATAGATACTATTTTTACCGCGTTGAAATATTATGTACATTTGTACAGGTTCTCTTTTTTGCCTGTTACTTCCAAATTGGGTACTTGTTCTCATATATAATGATTATATAGACTTTTAAATTCAGTGAAAGTTTACAAACCATATTTGTTTACATACAATTAATCATATTTTGTTTTAAGTAATCATTGATTGTCATTAGTTAATCACAGTGTCTAATATAATCCTTATTGTATATTCCTTTTCCCCTCTTCTTTCCTTCTTTCCCTTACCTCTTTATAATACGGAGCTCTGGTGACTCTTTATAAAATGATGCTATACCATAATTTTCATTGTTTGTTGTTAAGTGCCATCAAGTTGTAGATGACTCATAGTGACCCTATGAATGGAAGACCTGAACACTTGTATAACTTTGGTCTTTTCTCCATGTTCATAGAGTTTCCAGAAGTAAGGTATTTCAGAAGTGGATGCCACTCCTGCTTCCAAGCTTGTTTTAATCAGGAAGCTTCACCAAACACTGTCTACCATGTGTAACCATTATTGCATTTTTCACATGAGTGTCGCAGTGCTTAGCATCACAGTAAGCACAAGTTACCTCTGTACAATAATGAACAGACCAGTGCTATACCACTTAGAAGAATGTTTGACAAGAAAAAAAACAAAACCCAATTTAAACCAGGCCTGAGGGCCACAGATTAAAATCACCCACCTTGGGCTTCGTAGCCTAATTTTGTGTCCACCAGGCCAACATAGTTCTCTCTATGTGGTCGTTGTTATTGTTGTTAAATGCTGTCGAGTCGTAGACAACTCATAGCAACCTCATGAACGAAAGACCTGAACACTTGTAAAATTTGGTCGTTTCTCCATGTTCATAGAGTTTCTGGAGGCAAGACATTCCAAAAATGGATGCTACTCCTGCTTCCAAGTTTGTTTTAATCAGGAAGCTCCACCAAATACTCGAAAACACTTAATAACAGGAATCAATGGGATATCAATTGAAATGTTTCAAATAACAGATGCAGCCCTGGATATGCTGACACGTCTATGCTAGGAAATTTGGAGGACATCACTTAGCCGAGTGACTGGAAGATATCCATATGTGTTCCCATTCCCAAGAAAGGTGATCTGACAGAATGTGTAAATTATAGAACAGTATCATTATTTTCACATGCAAGCAAAATCCTGCTGAAGACAGCTAAAAAATAGCTAGAATAGTACATAGACAGGGAACTGCCAGGTGTTCAAGATGAATTTAGAAGAGGCTGTGGCACCAGGATATTATTGCTGATGTCAGATTAATCCTCGATGAAAACAAAGACTACAGGAAGAATGTCTGGTTTTGTGTTATTGACTTTGCAAAGACATTTGCCTGTGTGGATCATAACAAGCTATGGCTAACTTTGAGAAGAATGGGAATCCCACACCACTTATTTGCACTTGTTAGAAATCTATACCTAGACCAAGAGGCTGATGTGTGAACAGATTAACAGAACACTACATGGTTTACAATTAAGAAAGGTGTGAGTCAGGCTTGGATCCTTTCTTCATACCAGTTTAAACTTTTTGCTGAGCAAATTATTCGAGAAGCTGGACTTTATGAAGAAAAATATGGCATCAGGGTTGATTAAAGACTCATCAATAATTTTTGTTATGTGGATGCATAACTTGCTGAAAGTGAGGAGGACTTGAAGGATTTTCTGCAGTAGGTTAAGCACTACATTCTTCTTTATATCCCTATATCAAGAAATCAACAATCCTCGCCACTGGACTGATAGACAAAAACATGGTGAGCAGATAAAGGGTTGATATTGTCAACGACTTCATCTTATGTACATTCAATATGCTTGGAATAAGCAGTCAGAAGATCAGATGTTTTGCATTGGAAAAACCTGCATTCAGTGACCTCTCCAAACTATTGAGAAGTAATGATGTCAGTTTGAGGTCTAACTGATTCAGGTCATAGTGTTTTCAGTCACTTGCTGTATAATGAGTAAGGATTACAGAAGAATAATTAATGCCTTTGAAGTTTAGTGTTGAAGATTCCATGGACTACAAAAGACAACAAACAAACAAACAAACAAAAAAATTCCAAACAAACAAAAAAACCCCAAAACACCCAACTAGATATGTCTTCAATAAGGTGCATGCAGAGTGTTCCTTGGAGACAAAGATGATGAGGTTTTGCCCCACATACTTTAGACATGTTTGTTGCTAGGAGGGGCTATTCCTTGGAGATGGCATCATACTTGGGAAGATGGAGCAGCAGTGAAGCAAAGACCCTCAACCCTGTGGGTTGACATGATGACTGAGGAAATGCACTGGGTTGTCACAGATTGTGAAGATAGCGTGGAATAGGATAGTGTTCAGATCAGTTGTTCACTATGAGTCACATTCAACTTGATGACACCTAAGAACAACATGGTTTCAAGTTTTTTTCATTAATACCTGGTTCTCAACATTCTTGATTCCTTTCGGTTAATAGTAAAATTCTTTAACTGGTCTTTGAGCACTGGTGGCCTGGTGGTAAGAAGCTACACTTCAATCTGGAAGGCACACAGTTTGAATCCACTAGCTGCTCTGTAGGAGAAGGATGGACAATTTCCTCCAGTGTGATGAACTGCCCTGGAAAACCCCCTGGAGGGTCAGCTATGGGTCAGTTCCAAGTTGAAAGTACACAACAACCATAACAACAAACAATCAAGCTTCTTTTTTGAAAAATTTTTCATAAAGATTTTATGGTAAGTTTATAAAGAACTTAGATTTCCATTCATGTATTATTGCACATTTTCCTTCCGGCCCCGTTTCCCCTACCAAAGTTCCTTTAAGCCTTTTTTAATGTACTAATAGAGCTGGAGATAGAATGATTGAATTTTGCACGATCAATGACTTATTCATTGCAAACACATTTTTTTAAGAGACACAAACGCAGGTTATACACATGGATCTCACCTGATGGTATGCATAGGAATCAGATTGATTACATCTGAGGAAGGAACCACTGGAGAAGCTCAATATCAGCTGTGAAAACTAGGCCCAGAGCTGATTGTGGAACAGACCACCAACTACTCATATGCAAGTTCAAGCTGAAGCGGAGGAAAATTAAACCAAATTCAAAACATAACTTTTTGTCTATCCCCCCTGAATTTCAGAACCATCTCAAGAATAAGTTTGAGGCCTTGAACATGAATGAGCAAAGACCAGATGAGTTGTGGGAGGATATCAAGGGTGTCATCCAAGAATAATGCAAACATTCATTACAAAGACAGAAGAGGAAGAAAAAGACCAAAATGGATGTCAGAAGAAACTCTGAATATTGCACTGGAGCACAGAGAAGCTAAAGCACAAGGAAGAATCCAAGATACTAAAGAGCTGAACAGAAGATTTCAATAGGCAGCATGGGATGACAAAGTAAAATATTACAGTGAAATGTGCAAGGAGTTGGAGTCAGAAAAAGAAAAGGCTCAAACTCGCTTAGCATTTCTTAAGCTCAAGGAACTGAAGAACAAATTCAAACCTCAAGTTGCTATAATCAAGGATGCTTTAGGCAGAGTATTAAATGATTCGGGAGGTATCAAAAGAAGATGGAAAGAATATACTGCGTCATTGTATTGAAAGGAATTGGAAGACACAGAAAAATTTAATGAAACAACATATGAGCAAGAGCCTATAGTGATGAAGGAAGAAGTTCAAGATGCTTTGAAAGAAATAGCAAAAAATAAGGGCCCAGGAATAGATGGTATGTATACCAGTTGACATATTTCAGCTAACAGATGCTGCCCTGGATGTGCTCACGAAGTTGTGTCAAGAAATCTGGAGAACAACCACTGGCCAACTGACTGGACAAGATCTATATTCGTTCCCATTACAAAGAAAGGTGACCTAACAGAGTGTGGAAACTATAGAACAATATCGTTGATTTCACATGCAAGCAAGATTCTGCTGAAGATTATCCAAAAACGACTGGAACAGCACATCAGCAGAGAACTGCTAGAAGTCCAGGCTGGGTTTAGAAGGGGTCATGGTATGAGGGATATTGTAGCTAATGTTAGATGGATATTGACTGAAAGCAGGGAGTACCAACATAAAAATCTCTGACACACTTGAGCTCATTACTAAAGTCACTACCTGGTTAAGAGTCTTCCTTTCTCCACCCTTCCAAGCATGGTGTCTTTTTCCAAGGAATAACTTTTCCTAGAAACATGTCCAAAGTATGCATGATGAAACTTTGTCATCTTTGCTCCCAAGAAGCAATCTGGCTTCACCTTCTCTAAGAACTATCTGGTTGTTTTTTTTCACAGTCCATGGAATATTCAGTACTCTTTTTCAACATCAAAACTCAAAAACATCAATTTTTCTTCTGTCATCTTAATTCATCATCTAGCTCTCTGATGCATAGCAAATTATTTAAAAGACCAAGGTCGGAATCAGGTGCATCTTAGTCTTCAAACTAACATCATTGCTCCTCAATAAATTGGAGAGTCCCTGAATGAAGACATTCTGTGCAATATGTTTCCTGATTTTCTGACTACTGGTGGCAAATGCTTTTATTGTGGATCCAAGTAAGATGAAGTCATTGGCAGTTTCCATTTTTTCCTCTATCTATCATGATGTTGGCTATTGGGTTAGTGATGAGAATGTTTCGTTTTCTTGATGTTGAGATGCAATCCATGTTGAAAGCTGCAGTTTTTTTAGTTCTGCAGCAAGTGTTTCAAGACCTCCACACTTGCAGTAAGGAAGGTGTGTCATCTGCATACTGAGGGTTGTTGGAGTTTTTTCCAAATAATACTTTATTAGTATATATACATTAGTTTCTGTAATCAAACTCATGTAGATAAGACATTTTACTGAAGATTATTATTGCGTCTTCTGCCAATCCTGATGCCACATTTCTCTTCATAGAGTCCAGTTTCTGGAATAATTTACTCAGCAATAGATTAAATAAATATGGAGAATGGATACAACTCTAACACATGCCTTTCTTAATTTTAAACATCAGCAGCCAGGAAATGAAAAGGCGCATTGCCATGGGAAAGTCTGCTGTTAGGGACCTCTCCAAAGTACTGAAGAGCAATGGTGTCTCTCTGGAGACTAAGGTGCGTCTGATACAGGCCATGGTCTTCACAATCACTTGTTATGCATCAGAGAGTTGGACAATGACCAAGGAGGATAGAAGGAGAATTGATGCCTTTGAGCTGTGGTGCTGGAGAAGAGTATTGAGAATACCATGGACTGCTAGGAAAACAAACAGATTTGTCCTGGAAAGGGTTAAACCGGGTGGCTCCTTGGAGGCAAGGATTCTGAGGCTCCATCTAACATACTTTGGACATGTTGTGAGGAGAGACCGGTCCTTGGAGAGGGACATCATGCTTGGGAGGGTGGAGGGACAGCGCAGGAGAGGAAGGCCCTCTATGTGGTGGATTGATTCAGTGACTGGGATAATCGGGATGGGAGTGTCAGAGACAGTGCGATTGGCACAGGACAGAGCGGAGTTTAGGGCTGTTGTACATAGGGTCGCTATGAGTTGCAAGTGACTCGACGGCACATAACAACAACAACAACAGTGTTCACTTGCTTTTTTCACCCACGAGCTTCTGTGTATTTGCTATTGAAAAGATAAAGAAACAATTTAATTGCTCATCATTGCTTCAATGGATGGATAAAATATGGCACATACACATAATAAAATATTATTCAGTGTTGGAATGTAACAAAAAACTTGTAATAGCACACAAAACATGGATTAATCTGTAGAACATTATGCTTAGTGTAATAAGTTGGTTATAAAAGGACAAATTTATTGAAATAAAAGTCTTTAAAGCTTTCAGGTGCCCATCTAAGCTACAACTATTGATCTCTTCCTTTCAAGAACAAAGAAGAACAAATAAAATGAAAATATTAATGCACACAGTTATTTCCAAAGACTACTATTAGTACTTTGGAAGCAGGAGTGGCATTCAGTTCCATAAATGGCTTGTCTCTGGAAACGGTATGAACCTGGAGAAAGGATGAAAGTCACGCACACAAGTGTCGAGGACTTTCGTTCATAGGGTCGTTATGGGTTGCCAACGACTCGATGGAACTTAACAACACAGAGAGAGACCAGTTGGCCTAGTGGACCAAAAGCGATGCTAGCAAGCCAAAGGTGGGCGACTTTTAATCCATGGCCCTCAGGCCTATTTTTAATTGTTTTTGGTCAAATATTCTTGTAGGTCGTATAGCCTTGGTGTGTCCACTTCCCATACAGAGGTAACTTGTGGTTGCTGTGAGGCTGAAGACTGTGACACTGATGTGTCAAATAGGTTAATGGTTATCCATGGTAGACAGTGTTTGGTGGAGCTCCCCAATTAAACTAAGGTTAGAAGCAGGAGTGGCATCCACTTCTGAAATAGCTTGCCTCTGTAAACCCTATGAACCTGGAGAAAGGATGAAAGTCACGCACGCAAGTGTCGAGGACTTTCATTCATAGGGTTTCTATGAGTCACCTACGACTCGACAACACTTAACAACAACTATTAATACTAGCACTGGAGCCTCTACCTCCAAGATTGTGAGACAAGAAGAACTACAAGGTGTCCAGCTACCACTGGTTATCAAAAAGTGTTCAAAGGCCCCTACACCCAGTTATTTTAAAAAAATAATAAACTGAAGAGGTAATATGATTGCTGTATCTAGCTAAAAAAAAAAAAGTGTTCAAAGGCATCAATTCTTCTTCGGTCATAGGGTAGAATGTGATAAAAATGTGTAAAAAAAAATCCAAAACCATAAAAACAGCCAGGATTAGTGGTAAAACAGAGATTGGTGGAGTTTTTAACCTTCAATCATCCTTTGAGCCTGGAACAAAACTAACCCTGAGGCTCAACTTTCAGCCAAAAAATACACAGGCCTATGAGGTGAATAATCACACTTGTAGTACCTTCTCCACAGATTAGTAAGACATACATGATCAAAAGGGTAGCATCTGCCCAGGAATAAAGCTAAGGAGGCCAGAAGGGAGGGAGAGAAGGAGATTTCAAAGAAATGAGAATCACAGGCAGGAAGTGAGAAGAGTGCTCTTACAATGTATTATAATTAATGTCATGAAACAAAACATGTATCACTGGCTGAATGGAAAACTAATTTTCTCTGTAAACATTCACTCACACTACAATGGAAGTTGAGTTGTATTAAGGTCTTTGAAATAAAAAAAGGAAAGAAAATGATGTTGTTTCTTCCTTCTAAAAAATTCAGCGATTATATTGATAGCATTACTCTCCAGTGGTGATGGTGGAGAGACGTTTGTCCACTTCTTCAAAGCTAATTAGACACTGTTAATAGCTGATTTCTATTTCTTTGCATTAGATTTTGGAGATAATGCCAGTATTTGGCTGTATAAAAACTAAATGGAAATGATTAGGTATTGAAAATGCTGAGAGCCCAAAATGGAGTTTTAAGCGGCTGCAAAGCTGGTATTCCTTTTTTCAAAGAAAACATTGGTCCCGCAGGAAATTTGTAGAAAGATTGCTATTGTTGTTACTATTATGTGCCATCTCCTAGACTGTGACTCACAGGGTCCATATGGACAACATATCTGAACCTTGCCTGAACATGTCTCATCCTCACCATCTTCTATTTTCTTCATTGATCATTACAGTCTCCATGACTATCAATCTCCTTAAGGGCCTTCCTCTCTTATTCTGACTCTCCAGAAGCTATCAATTCATAGTATTGTTGTTGTTATGTGTCATCGAGTCGCTTTCGACTCATAGCGACCCTATGTACAATAGCTCTAAACTCTGCTCTGTCCTGTGCCAATCTCATTGTCTCTGACACACCCATCCCGATTACCAGAGTCACCGAATCAATCCACCTCCCAGAGGGCCTTCCCCTCCTGTGCTGTCCCTCCACCGTCCCAAGCATGATGTTCTTCTCCAAGAACCAGTCTCTCCTTACAACATGTCCAAAGTGTGTCAGATGAAGCCTCAGAATTCTTGCCTCCAAGGAGCAGCCTGGTTTAACCCTCTCCAGGATGAATCTGTTTGTTTTCTTAGCAGTCCATGGGCCGTTAAGAGCTGTACTCGATTTAATAGCATGTAATAATTATCATAATGGTAAATACAGCTATACTTAAATGGCTCTGCATCTGGGCCATTTTGATCCCCATTTTCAAAATATACGTCTTCTCTAGGAAAAGTAACTTATGAAGCACATATCTACAGTCATGAAATTCAGTAATTTTCCAAGAAAAGTTCAATAGGTCAGTGAGCAAAAAGCAAATGTTGACAAGGTTGTGGAGAGGTTGGAACCTTTATTCAATGCTGTTGGGAATACGAAATGGTACAGCGCTATGGAAGGAAGTCTGGCACTTTCTGATAAAGTTGAAAATAGAAATAACATTTTATCCAGGCATACTACTACTGGAAATATACCCTAAAATCAGAGCTGTCCTATGAACAGATGTTTGCATACTCATGTTTATTGCAACATTGTTCTCAGTAGCAGATGGAAGCAGCCTGAGTAAATGCCTTATCCATTCATAAAATAACAAATGAATAAAGTAACTGTGGTACATTCACGCAATGGAGTATTATGCATTATTGAAAAGCAATGAAGTTATGAAACCCTATACAACATGGACTCTCAAGGACACTATGCATGTAGAATAAAATGACTCAGTCACAAAAGGACGAATAGTATATAAAACCCCAGCTACTAAAAAAATAAATGGGGTTTCAAGAAAATTTGATTGGGAGAGTAGGAAAATATTGGATAGATAATTCCTGTACTGGAATAGGAAATAGGAAGGGCAATCTGAAATAAATAAGTGATCAGACATTATTGTATTGCAATTAACCATCTGGAACAGGGCATAGACTATAGATTAAATATTTATGGGGTGGGGGAGAAAAGAAGAAAAAAGAGAAACTCATTAACTTGATAAAGCATCAAACTATCTGCACTGGCATGACATAAAAGACAGCTAGTTAATAATAGAAAGATACAGCAAAGCAATTGTCATGCTTTATGTTTGATAAATAAAGTCTTTTAAGTAATTTGTTGTGTTTTGACTATTTTCCACATTTAATTTGACTAAAGACACAGCCAAAATAAGTTTTAGATAAATGTTTGTCCCATTATGTAATTTTCCTTTTATTCTAACACCAATTATCTTAAAATTCTAAGTCTGACAATACCGTATTGTCAATACTTTGACAATTTTTAAGATTTTGATCTGGATAACAAAAGAAACTTGCAAAAAAGAAAAAATCTTGAAAAGATTATTACTTTTTTAAAACTATATCTTTAATGACTAAGAATGACAGAAGAAAAAACCAATGCCTTTGAGTTGTATAATATCCTATGGACTGTCCGAAGAACAAACAAGCCTGGCTTGGAGAAAGTGCCAGGGTGCTCCTTGGAAGAAAGATGGTGAAGCTTGTCTCAAATACTTTAGGCATGTTGTTAAGAGGGACCACTCCTTGGAGAGGGACATCATACTTGGAAAGTAGAGGCTCAGAGGAAGAGAGGAAGACCCTCAAGGAGTTGGATTGACATAGTGATTGTAACAATGGGTTCAAGTATACTAGAGATGTGAGGATGACACAAGCCAGGGAAGGGTTGATTTTGTGGCAACTAACTAACTAACTAACTAACTAACTAACTAACTAACTAACTCAAAGGCACATTAATCAAATCTACCAGCTGCTTCAGTAGAGAAAAATGGACAGTCTTCTCCCATGCTATTTGTTGTTGTTAAGTGCTGTCAAATCATAGAAAACTCATAACGACCCTATGAATGCAAGACCCGAGAACTTGTATAACTTTCATTGTTTCTCAAAGTTCATACAGTTTCCAGAGGGAAGCTATTTTGGAAGTGGATGTTATTCCTGCTTCCACGCCTGCTGGGAGCTCCACCAAACACTACCCACTACCATGGGTAACCGTTCTCACATTTGACACATCAGTGTCACAGTGCTGAGCATCACAGCAACCACAAGTGACAGCCTCTAAAAATATTGACTTAAGGCTTCTGAAAACCTGATTACAACCTCTAAAAACTCACTCAATGACACAAAACAACCTTTCTATTATTGAATATTTATTTGGAGAACAGATTTAGAGTTTCTGTCATTAGGTTTTAGAAATGTACAATTCTTTCTCCAGTGTCTCTTTCTCCAGGCTTCTAGTGTCAATCGATAAAACACGAATACTGCCTTTATGGAGACAGAGGCAACTAACTCATGGTTGCTGTGATGCTCAACACTGTGACACTGATGTGTCAAATGCGATAGGGGTTACCCATGGCAGACAGTGTTCCACGGAGCTTCCAGATTAAAACAGGCATGGAAGCAGGAGTGGCATTCACTTCTGAAATAGCTTGCCTCCGGAAATTCTATGAACTTTGAGAAACAATGAAAGATATACAAGTTCCCGGGTCGTTTGTTCATAGAGTAAATCCTGTACACCTCGATGGCACTTAACAATGACAAACAACAGTTAAAGTTCCAATCCTTGGGAAAGTACATAATGCTGGAAGAAGTGGAAAGTCAGAGAAGAAAAGAAGATCATTAACACAATAAATTGTTATGATGACTGTAGTAATGTCCTCGGGCACGTCTGGAATTGTGAGTATGGCATAAAATAGGCCAAGGGTTAGATCTGTTGTTCATAGAATAGCTGTGAGTCATAAAGAGGGCTCTGTTGGCCTAGTGGATAGAAAGTGATGCTACCAAGCCAAAGGTGGGTGATTTTAATCTGTGGTACTCAGTCCTGGTTTTAATTGTTTTTGGTCAAACATTCTTCTAAGGGGCATAGCACTGGTCTGTCTATTTGCTGTACAGAGGTAACTTGTGGTTGCTGTGATGATAAACACTATGACACTGATGTTTCAAGTGCAATAATGGTTACCCGTGGTTGACAGTGTTCCTTAGAGCTCCCCATTAAAATAAGGTAGGAAGCAGGAGTGGCAGCCACTTCTGAAATAGCTTGCCTCCGGAAACTCTGTGAACTTGGAGAAACTATGAAAGTTATACAAGTGCTCAGGTCTTTCATTCATTGGATCACTATGAGTCATCTACACCTCAACGGCACTTAACAGCAACAACAACTACAAGAGAGCTCAGTTGGCCTAGTGGACAGAAAGTGATACCATCAAGTCAAAGGTGGGTGGTTTTAATCTGCTGCCCTCAGGCCTAGTTTTAATTGTTTTTTGTCATTCTTCTACATGGCATAGCACTGGTCTGTGCATTTGCTGTACAGAGGTAACTCATGGTTGCTGTGATGCTGAACACTGTGACACTGATATGTCAAATGTGAGAATGGTTACCCATGGTGGACAGTGTTTGGTGGAGCTTCCAGATTAAAACAGGCTTGGAAGCAGAAGTGACATCCACTTCTGAAATAGTTTGCATCCAGAAGATCTGTGAACATAGAAAAATTATGAAAGTTATACAAGTGTTCAGATCTTTCTTTCATAGGGTCACTATGAGTTGTTTATGATTCCACAGCCTTAAAAACAACAACAACCACCCCTATCCAAGAGTGTATTATTATGTCTACTCCTCATCCAAGTATAGCTACATATATCTTCCTTCATGCCTTCAAAAATTCAAGAATCCAGCTGATTACCCTCCAGTCTGAGCCAAGTCAAAGATGATCTCTTGGGTTTGTGAGGCTGCTAAACCACACAACAGGAAACTGAACATCTTTCTTTGAGGGGAAGCTAGTAGATTCCAACCACCAGAGAGATGGGGCTTTGGAGTTAATAACACAACTACACTATCAGACTGGGAGAAGAGTAGGCAATATCTTTATTATGCCTTTGTTTCTTGTTCTATGTCTTCTAGGTAGAACTGACTGCCCCTCTCACCCAAGGTGAGGTTTTTAGAGACTGTAAATCAAAGGAGAGATTACCCGTCTTTCTTCTGTGCATCTGCTGGTGGATTAAAACTACCTGTCTCATTCTACAACAGTGGCACCATATAATATTTGTCCTTTTGTGACTGAGATATTTCACTGGGGTG
>NW_006399833.1:13745489-13748292 GCF_000299155.1 Elephantulus edwardii
CAACCTCTTATCTTCTAGGCCACCAGTGGTCCTTTATTATGCTTAGTTTCTGGTAAACTCAAGGCAATTCTACTTATGTCTTGCTATATTGTCTATCATTCTCAGGTTCAGACTCACCAGGCCTGTAGATTATAGTAAATATTATCTTTAAAACTAGTCTAAACTATTTTGAGTTCACCTTCTGGTAGTATTCTTGGATGTGGATCATACCAGTAGAAGAGACTTGAGGAAGGTGCAGGATTTGAGCAGACAAAGAAGCACAGAGGATTCTTCAGAGGGAATGAGAATGTTACACATAAATGCCTCAAATTATTCTTGGGTAGTAGAAAGAACAGATAAACCTACTTTTACTAGAGCATAGATAGAAGGCTAGTGCCATGGAATAATGTTGAAAAAGTTTCTAATTTTAACAAATAACATTTTGAATTATCGGCATTTCAAGACATATTCTATCTCACTTGGGATAGACTTAGATTCAAAAGCCTATTATTATTGTATCTTAGAGGTAATTGGAATAGAACTGAAATAAATGGAAAAAATACCAAATACCAAAAAACAAGGCCCCAGGAATTAATGGCACCACAATTGACATATTTCAACACACAGACACTGCCCTGGATGTGCTCACCAAGGTGTGCCAAGAAATCTGGAGACAGCCACCTGACTGACTGGAAGAGCTAAATATTTCTTCCCATTCCAAGGAAAGGTGACCCAATAGAGTGCAGAAATTATCAAACAATATCATTAATATCACATGCAAGCAAGATTCTGATGAAAATTATCCAAAAATGACTGGAGCAGCACATCAGCAGAGAACTGTCAGATGTGCAGGCTGGATTTAGAAGAGGCCATAGTACTAGGGTTATTATAGCTAATGTTAGAGGGATCTTGGCTGAAAGCAGAGATTATCAGAGGAGTGTCTGTGGATCATTGACTTTGCAAAGCCATTTGACTGTGTGGATCACAACAAACTGTGGCTGACTCTGAGAAGACTGGGAATCCTAGAACACTTGATTGTGCTTATGTGAAATGTCTGCTTGGACCAGAAGGCTGATGTCAGAACAGAGCAGGGAAACAAAATAGGGAAAGGTGTATGCTAGCAATGCCTCTTATCTTCAGATCATTTCAATCTATATGCAGAACAGATCATCTGGGAGAGTGGGCTCTATGAGGAGGAATGTGGCATTGAGACTGGAGGAAGACTCATCAACAACCTGTGTTATCCAGATGACACACCCTTGCTTTTTGAAACTGAGGAGGACCTGAAGTGCTTGCTGCAGAAGGTCAAGACTACAGCCTTTAATATGGATTGAAGTTCAACATCAAGAACACATAGATTCTCACCAATGGGCCAACTGACAGCATCATGATAGTTGGTGAAGAGATTGAGATTGTGAACATCTTCCACAATCAATGTTCTTCTTACCAGCAGCCAGGAACTCAAAAAAGAGAAATTGCATTGGAAAATCTGTTGTCAGGGACCTCTTGACAGTATTGAAGAGTAACGATATCAGTCTGGAGACTAAGGTGCACCTTATCCAGGCCAAGGTCTTTATAATTACTTGCTCTGCATCAGAAAGCTGAACAATGACTATGGATGATAGAAAGAAAATTTATACCTTTGAACTTTGGTGCTGGAAAAGAGTACTGAATAGACTTCTAGCAGAACAGGTTCAACCTGGAGAGGGTAAAACCACGCTGCTCCTTAGAGGCAAGGATTCTCAGTCTTCGTCTGAAACACTTTGGACATATTGCAAGGAAGAACCAGTTCTTGGAGAGAGACATCATTTTTGAAGGGGTAGAGGGACAATGCAAGATAAGAAGACTCTAAATGAGATAGATTGACTCAGTGACTGGGCAAGTGGGGTTAGGTGTGTCAGAGAGGATAAGGTTGGCTCAGGATAGAGCAGGGTTCAGGGCTGTTTTACATAGGGTTGTTATGAGTCACAAGTCACTCGATGGCACAGAACAACAACAGAGGTATCCAAAACTTCGTTCTTTACCAAAATAATTTTAAAATATACTTTCAAAAAATACTTTTTTAAAACAGCATTTTTATTTATTTTTTTTTCTATATGGGGTATTGTTAAATATTTAAAGGGGAAAAATGTCTGGAGGACTCTTCTCTTGACTTCCTTGAAAATATCTAGGTGTTAGAGATGTAGCATACTTTTGAAGGAAACAAGAAATATGCTATTTTTTTTGGTACATATTTCAAACTTCATTAAGAATCTGGATGCTATTTGAGCTGGTGTCAAGGATGCATGAAATTAAACTGAGGAAAGCTCAGCTTTAAGAAATGCCAATTTCTCTGTGCAGCAGTTAGTTAGATGCAGGATAAAAATTAGAACTGGTCATTTTCCACTGAAAATTAATGACACTAGTGAGAGTCGATTCATGATTCTGCACATAATTACATACTGGTAATTTAAAGAGCTGAGGGGCTTTTTTATGAATAAAAAATTAACATTTTTATTGTTTTGCTGTTACAAGTCAATCTGTAAAACTTGATGTGAGAGAGACAAGTTTCTGTTTGCAGAGCAGAGGATCTTAAAAATGAAAGTAGGAGGTGTGTGGGATAGAAAAGGATCTAGTGGAAAGCTTGTGACTTTGCCTAAGAGGCAAAAGTTGGATATTTAAATCTACCTTCGAAAGTCATCTTCACAGAAACTGTGCTGCAGATAGCATGATAAAGGCATGTTAACCCAGTACTAGGGATATTGTAGCTGATGTTAGATGGATCTTAGCTGAAAGCAGGGAATAGCAGAAGAATGTCTATCTGTGTTTCATTGATTATGCAAAG
>NW_006399833.1:13749182-13752436 GCF_000299155.1 Elephantulus edwardii
AGGGACATTATGCTTGGGAGGGTGGAGGGACGGCACAGAAGGGGAAGACCCTCTATGAGGTGGATTGATTCAGTGACTGGGATAATCGGGATGGGTGTGTCAGAGGCAGTGCAATTGGCACAGGATAGAGCAGGGTTTAGGGCTGTTGTACATAGGGTCACTATGAGTCGCAAGCGACTCTATGGCACATAACAACAATAACAACATTCATATAAATGCTGTAATTTGAAAGACAAAAAAAAGTATAATGAATTTTGTTACTATTTCAGAGCTTAAGTATTCATATTTCCAAGTCCGAATATATTTTTTATTATATTCTGAAAGACTATGTTGCAAAATATGCATTAGAGCTGTTTCCATAGGTATCATTTCTATTCCCATGAATTAGTCTAATGGGAGATACCCATTATGTTTATCAGATGCATATTGTTATTTCACTTAATTACCATAATTCAATATAGATTATGAAAATGAACACATGTCATCAGTAACTGTCAGAGTAGTTTAAAACTGAGATTGTTTTGTGCAGTGGAGATTTTTTAAAGAATGGAATGACTTTTTCTTAAATTGTAAAGTGGCTAAATTCTAGATCAAAACAATTCTTTTATAACAGGTTCTAGGCAATGTGAATGACTCTTCAATTTCTAATCCAATCCTTTCGTCATCTTTTAACAATTGCACAAAATTAGTAAGACTGATAGTGTTTACTCCTTTTCATATATAAGGAGACAGAGAATCAGAGATACAATGAGATTTAACTAAAATTATATGACTCACAGATTGTGTCAAGAAATCTGGAGGACAACCACCTGGCCAACTGATTCGAAGAAACCCATATTTATTCTCTTTTTTTTTTTTTTTAAAAAGTTACCTGAGAGTGTGTGGAAATTATAGAACAATATCTTTAATATCACATGTAAGCAAGATTCTGCTTCAAATTATCCGAAAATGACTGGAATGGTACCTCAACAGAGAACTGCCAGATGTGCAGGCTGGATTTATAAGAGGCCGTGGCACTAGGGGCATTATAGCTAATGTTAGATGGATCTTAACTGAAAGTAGAGAATATCAGAGGAATGTCTATCTGTGTTTCATTGACTATGCAAAAGTATTTAACTGTGTGGATCACAACAAACTGTGGCCATCTTGAGGAAAATGGGAAAGCCAGAACACTTGATCGTGCTTATGCAAAACCTATATTTGGACCAGGAAGCAGTAATCAGACCAGAGCAAAGAAACACTACATGGTTCAAAATCAGGAAAGATGTATGCCAGAGATGCATCCTATTGCCATACCTTTTCAATTTTTATGTAGATCATACAGGAGGCTGGGTTCTGTAAGAAGGAATGTGGCATCAGGATTGGAGGAACACTCATCAATAACCTGTGTTATGCAGATGACACAGTCTTGCTTGCTGAAACTGAGGAGGACCTGAAGTGCTTGCTGCAAAAGGTTGAGGACTATAGTATGCAATATGGATTGCAGTTCAACATCAAGAAAACAAAATTGTCACCAATGGGCCAACTGGCAGCACTATGATAGAAGAGATTGAGGTTAAGTTACAGCTTGCTCAGCTCCACAATCAACACTCTTGACACCAGCAGCGAGGAAATAAAATGACAAATTACACTGGGAAACCTGCTGTCAGGGCCCTCTCAGAGTACTGAAAAGCAACAATGTCAGTCTAAAGACTAAGATGCGTCTGATCCAGGCCATGATCTCCACAATTACTTGCTATGCAGCAGAGAGCTGGGCAATCACTAAGGATGATAGAAGAAGAATTGATGTCCTTGACTTGTGGTGCTGGAGAAGAGTATTGAATATACCATGGACAAACAGGTATGTCCTGGAAAGGGTGAAACCAGGTTGTCTCTTGGAGACAAGGATTTTGAAGCTCTATCTCACATACTTTGAGCATGTTATCAGGAGGGACCAGTCCTTGGAGAGGGACATCA
This sequence comes from Elephantulus edwardii, assembly GCF_000299155.1. Classification (NCBI taxonomy): domain Eukaryota; kingdom Metazoa; phylum Chordata; class Mammalia; order Macroscelidea; family Macroscelididae; genus Elephantulus; species Elephantulus edwardii. The sequence continues at coordinate 13,751,139 of NW_006399833.1, forward strand.
TGCTTGGGAGGATGGAGGGACAGCTCAAGAAAGGAAGACCGTCGATGAGATGGATTGACTCTGTCAGGATAATGGCTGTAGGTGTGTCAGAGACAACAAAATTGGTTCAAGATAGAGCAGAATTCAGAGGTATTATTGTACATAGCATCGCTCTGAGTTGTAAGTTACTCGACGACACAGAACAACACAATAATAGGTTAGAAAGGGAGATCTAGAACTTTTAATTATTGCTTGTCATACCACTGCTCTATCTGTTATGCTATTTGGTTCCTTTTGGAATTGTCATGATCAGACTACTTTGCTTAATGTGAATATTTTCCCAAAGTTTAAGGCAAAAGGCTTATTAATAATTCTACTGCCTTGTGTGTGTATGATGTGTCTGATAGTTAGTAATGTGTGAATCATATAAATGATTCATCACTCATAAACAGTTGAGGCATTAGGAGGAAAAAGGACTCAGTGTTTCATGATTATTTAACAAAAAATCAGTGCTTTTACCACGGTGATTTTGGGTTAATCCCTTTCAGATATTTACCAGTCTAACAAGCTCAGCTGGATATAATTTGGCAGATAGCAGAAAGTTTTCCGTAATATTCCTTGATCTACACAATGAATAAGGCAGGTATGATATTGACACTTACAACATTTACACTATGTTGTTGAGTTGACTACTACGTCTTTTGTTCTCTGAGTCTAAGCCTATGTTCTCTTCACAAAACTTATTACTCTGCTTTTCACTCATTTTTTAAGTCTCCCTTTAACATTATCTCCCATAAGTCTCTAAGTTTCATATCCTGTCTAAGTGTTATCATAGCATATATTTCCTCTATTGGAATATTAATCATCGTTCTAATTGCTTGGTTAATTGTTTATTTCTTCTCATGTTGTAAAGGCAGATTAACAAAGTGAATGCAAACAATGAACTTAAGCATAGTCATTATCAGGATGGCACAAGTATGCTGTGCGTCAGAAAGCTGATGATGATTAGGGATGGTAGAAGGAGAATTGATGACTTTGAGCTGTGGTGCTGGAGAAGAGTGTTGACTATACCATGGACTGCCAGGAGAATAAGCAGGTTCATCTTAGAGAGGGTGAGTCCAGGATGCTTCTTGGAGAAAGGATTCTGAAGCTCCCTCTGACCTATATTGAGCATGTTGCAAAGAAGGACCAGTCCTTGGAGAGGGACATTATGCTTGGGAGGATGGAGGGGCAGTGCAAGAGAGGAAGATCCTCAATGAGATGGACTGATTCAGGGACTGGGGAAATGGGGATAGGTGTGTCAGAGACAATCAGATTGG
>NW_006399833.1:13753456-13760111 GCF_000299155.1 Elephantulus edwardii
AACAACAACAACAACAACAACTAAATGTCATATTTTTAAAATGTGCCAAAAAAGACTGGTAGACAATAACTATGGAATAACTATGTAAAAATTAGAATATCATAAAAATACTTCAGCATATACTGAAAAAAGGCCATTTTAGTCCTCTAAAGTTGCTAGTAGCATGGCCACCACTAAATTGAAATATATACTTTTTAACTTGTGGTGATTAGATTTTGTCGAGTTGGGGACAACTCACAGCTACCCTATGAGCAACAGATCTGAAACCTGTCCTAGTCTATTCTATCCTCACACCTTCTGACTCACTTGAGCCCATTCAACTATAGTGGTTGCCGTCACTATGTCAATTCATCTGGCTGAAGGTCTTCTCTTTTGCAAACTCTCCACCTTTCCAAGCAACAAAGAACAGCTGATCCTAGCAATGTCCCCAAATTATGGAGAAAAGGTTTTTCCAACTTCAATAAAATTCATTTTTTTTCAGTGTTAAAATTCATTTTTATTCACATTCCAGTAAATGCGCTCTCTTTTGCACTTTACAGAGAAAGATGGCATGGGCTAAAGGAATACTGTTCAAAAGAATCATCTGTGATGGTAACAATGTTCTCTATATATGATTTCTAATAAAGTATCCTTCCCTGCAGAGGGTCAAGGACTGCAGCCTTAAATATGGATTGAAGCTCAACATCAAGGAAACAAAGATTCTCACCACTGGGTTGATTGGCAGCATCATGATAGATGGTGACGAGATTGAGATTCTTAACAGTTTCTTTCCGTTTGGTTGGCTCTACAATCACAACTATTGGTACCAGCAGGCAGGAAATTAAAAGTCAAATTGCATTGGGAAAGTCTGCTGTCAGAGACCTCTCCAAAGTACTGAATAGCAGCAGTGTTAGTCTGGAGACTAAGTGCACCTGATACAGGCATAGTCATTGGAATTACTTGCTATGCATTAGAGAGCTGGACAATTACTAGGGATGATAGATGGAGAATTGATGCCTTTTAGTTGTGGTGATGGAGAAGAGTACTGAATATACCATGGGCTGCTAAGAGAACCAAAATGTTTGTCCTGGAGAGGGTGAAGCCAGGCTTCTCCTTCGAGGCAAGGATTCTGAAATTTTGGACATGTTGTAAGGAGGTCCTTGGAGAGGGACGTCATGCTTGGGAGGGTGGAGGGTCAGCCCAGGAGAGGAAGACCCTCGATTAGATGGATTGATTCAGTGATTGGAGTAGGTAATGGGGGTAGGTATGCCAGAGACAATAAGATTGGCAAGGGATAGAGTAGGTTTTAGGGCTGTTGTGCATAGGGTGGTTATGAGTGGCAGGCAACTCGACAGCTCTTAACAACAACAAGAATGATGTCCTTCTCTAAGGACTGGTCTGTCCTGGCCATGTGTTCAAAGTATGTGAGATGAAGCCTCAAAATCCTAGCTTGTAAGGAGACACTTGGCTTATTTGTTTTCTTGTCAATCCATGGTGTGTTCAAGACTCTTCTCCAGCACCACAATTTGAAGGCATCGATCCTTCTTCTGTCATCCTTAGTCATTGCCCAGCTCTCTGATGCATAATTTTGTGAAGACCATGAGCTGGATTAGGCACACGTTAGTCTCTAAACTGATAGAACTGTTTCTCAGCACTCTGGAGAGGTCCCTGACAGCAGATTTTCCCAATGCAATTAATCTTTTGATTTCCTGACTGCTGGTGTTAAGAGTGTTGATTGTGGAGCTGAACAAGCTGTAATTGTTAACAACCTCAATCTTTTTTACATTTATCACAGTTCTGCCAATTCACCCAGTGGTGAGAATCTTTGTCTTCTTGATGTTGAGTTTCATTCCATATTGAAGTCTGTAGTCCTTGACCTTCTGAAGCAATCACTTCAGGTCTTCTTAATTTTCTGCAAGCAAGGTTGTGCCATCTGCATAATGTAGGTTATTGTTGAGTCTACCTCAAATTCTGATGCCACATTCCTCATCATAAAGCCCTGCTTTCCGAATGGAAGCACCCCTCATGTATTCTTTTCCTTATTTTGAACCATACAGTGTTTCCCCGTTCTGTTCAAAGTATAAATTTTGCATAAACACAAATATTCTGGGATTCCCATTTTCCTCAAGGTTGGCCACAATTTGTTATGATCAACACAGTCAAATGCCTTTGCATAGTCAATGAACAACAGATAGACATTCTTCTGATACTCTTTGCTTTCTACCAAGATCCATCTGACATTGGCAATAATGTCTCTAGTTTCATGACCTCTTCTAAACCCAGCTTGTATTTCTGGTAGTTCTCTGTAAATGTACTGTTCCTGTCATTTCTGGATAATTTTCAGCACAATTTTGCTAGTGTGTGACATTAATGATTGTTGTTGTTGTTGTTGTTATGTGCAGTTGAGTTACCTGCCACTCGTAGCAACCCTATGTACAACAGCCTTAAACCTTGCTCTATCCTGTGCCAATTTATTGTCTTTGATGCACCTACCCCCATTACCCCAGTCACTGAATCAGTCCATCTCATAGAGGGTTTTCCTCTCTTGTGCTGTCCTTCCAGCCTCCCAAGCATGACATCCCTCTCCATGCACTGGTCCCACCTTGCGACATGTCCAAAATATGTCAAACAAAACTTCAGAATCCTTGCCTTGTTCAATAATTTCCACACTGTCAGATCCCACCCCCCCCCTTTTTTTTTTGCAATGTGGAAGGAATGCACAGGAGAGGAAGACCCCAGATGAGACAGATTGACACAGTCACTATGGCAATAGGAATTGGTGTGTTGGAATTAGTGAGACTGGTGGTTCAGAGCTGCTGTACATAGGGTGATGTACAGGTGACTTCATGGCACATAACAAAAACAATACAATACTCATTATTGTCGTTATGTGCCATTGAGTTGAGTAGACTCATAAGCGACCTTCTGAACTATGACTCTGAACCTTACTCTAGCTCCTGAGCCAGCCTCACTATCTTAAACCCACCTAACCCCATTGCCACAGTCACTGTGTCAATCCATTTCATCCAGTGTCTTCATCTTCTGCACTCTGACCTTCTACCCTTCCAAGCATTATGTCCTTCTCCAAGGAGTTATCTCTCCTAGTAACATACCCAAAGTATGTGAGATGGATTCTCAAAACCCTTGCCTCAGGAGAAACCCTGGAGAGGCAAGGATTTCAGCCTCCCCAGGACAGACCTGTTTGCTTCCTTGATGACTTATGGTATGTTCAGCTTTCAGATGCACAGCAAACAATTGAGAAGACTATGGACTGAATATAGCACATCTTAGTCTTTAAACTGACATTGTTGCCCTTTAGCACTCTGGAGAGATCTTTGACAGAAGATTTTTCCCAGTGGAACTTATCTTTTTATTTCCTGATTACTGGTGCCAAGAATGTTGATTTTGGATCCAGCAAGATGAAATAATTAACTGTCTCAATCCTTTTTCCATCTATCATCATGCTACCGTTGTCCCGGTGGAGAGAATCTTTGTTTCTTGATGTTGAGATGCAATCCATACTGAACAGTTCAGTCTTTGACCTTATGCAGCACTTTAAGTCCTCCTCAATTGTGGTGAGCAAGATTGTGTCATCTACATAATACAGGATGTTGATGATCTTCTTCCAATCCTAATACCACATTCTTTTTCAGAAAGACCAACATTTAGGACGATCTGTTCTGCATATAGATTGAAAAAGTATGGAGAAAGAATATATCAGACATACTCCTTTTTTATTAGTAAATTTTATTAGTTTTAATGAACATTTACAGAGATTTTGGGTTTTCATTCATTCATTGTTGCACTGTCAGACATACTCCTTTTTTTTTTATTTTGAACCATGTAGTTTTCCTTTGCTCTGTTTGGACAACAGCTCCAGGTCTAGATATAGATTTCACATGAGCACAATCAGGTGTTCTGGGATTCCTATTCCTCTCAACGTTAGCCCCAAGTTGTTTTGGTCCACAAAGTCAAATGGCTTTAAATAGTTGACAAAACACAAATAGACATTCTTCCAGTACACTCTACCTTCAGCCATAATCCAACTGTCATTAGCAATGACAAGTTGTTTTGGTCCACAAAGTCAAATGGCTTTAAATAGTTGACAAAACACAAATAGACATTCTTCCAGTACACTCTACCTTCAGCCATAACCCAGCTGTTTTTCTGGCTGTTGTTTTTATTTTTTTATTTTATTATTTTCTCTCTGTGTGTGTGTACCGTCAAATTGGATCTGACTGGTACAGGAGGAGATGGCCCCTCCTTCTCTGGCAAAGCATGTGGTCTGGCAGTTGTTTTTATACTGTTCAAGTCATGTTTTTTTAACATCTTCAGCAAGATTTTTCTTGAATGTGATATTGTTTGATAAATTCCACATTGTGTTCCAACACACGCTTGGGAGCAGAACATCCCAGCTTGGAACCATATGGAGCCAGGCTGGGCCCAGGAGCCACATGGAGCCATAACACCCAGACTCAGCACCCAGAAGCATGCAAGGGATCCTCAAGACCTGGAACACCAGCTTTGCTGGGAAGCATCCAGATTATGGTCAAGAGTTTCTGGAGTCTGAGCTATCATTTTAGGAGTTAGTTAGGGGGAAGTAGTGGGTGGGTGTAGAATGGAGGGAAGGCAATGTGGAATTGCTGAATTTGTCTGCCAGTTTTTGTCTTGAGGAAGTGTCTCTGCATATTGTTGTTCTTAATAACTTAGATACATATTTGTTTGCTTGTCTATGGTTAACTCTTTTAGGTACAGCTGTTGTCTATTAGAGGCTATACTAAAGTGGAGCTCACCAATTAAGATAGACTAGGAAGAAAGATTGACTATCCACTTCTGAAATAACAGGCCTTCTAAAATCCTATGAACAATACCCATTAGTTATTACATAATAATATATCTATTAATCACTTTAAATTCTACTGGTACAATGAGGAAATTAATTTCTTTACTATCGTAGTTTGGAGGCTCATGTGTGAAGTGGTTGGATTCTGGAAGGGGAGTTCTCTTGTTTTGGTTGAGGATGCAACAAAAAATGCAGAATCATTTTACAAAAAAAATTGGTTGATATGGAAAAATTTCAGGAAGTAGCATATGATAAAATGCTAATGGTGTTGAGGGAAGACATTTAAGATGCACTGAAGGCATTGACAAAAATAAGACACCAGGAATTGATGGGATACCGACTTATGTGGTTCAACTAACAGACGCATGTTCACCAGTCTATACCAGGACATTTAGACCTGGCCAACTGACTGGAAATATTCATATTTGTTCCGAGTTCCTAGAAAGGTGATCCAACAGAATATGGAAATTACTGAACATTATCATTAATCACATGTAAGCAAAATATTGCTGAAAAGCATCGAAAAACTGCTGGAATAGCACATTGACAGAGAACTACCAGAAGTTTAGACTGGACTTTGAAGAGGTTGTAGCACCAGAGATATCATTGCTGATGTCAGACGGATCTTGGCCAGAAATACAGCATAGCATCAGAATGTCTATTTGTGTTTTATTGACTGCACAAGGCGTTTAACTGTGTGGATAATAACAAATTATGGTTAACAATTAGAAAGTGGGGATTCCAGAACACTTAATTATGCTTGTACAAAGTCTACACCTAGACCAAGAAGCTACTGTACAAACAGAGCACGGGAACACTGCATGATTTAAAATTGGGAAAGATGTAAATCAGGGTTATATCCTTTCTCCATACCTATTTAATCTTCTCAACTAGGCCAACAGACAACATCATGTTGTTGTTGTTGTTGTTGTTAGGTGCTGTCGAGTCATAGACGACTCATAGCGACCCTATGAACGAAAGGGCCTGAGCACTGTTTGGACATAGAGTTTCCAGAGGCAAGCCATTTCGGAAGTGGATGCTGCTCCTGCTTCCAGGCTTGTTTTAGTCGGGAAGCTCCAGCCAACATTGTCCACCATGGGTACCCATTACCAGATTGGCACATCACTGTCACAGAACATCATTATAGAGGAAGAAAAAAACGGAAACTGTCAATGACTTCATCTTACTTGGATCCACACTCTATACACTCAGTACCAGCTTCAGTATCAGGCAATGTATTGATTGCTCGGGAAAATTCTGCAGTCATAGACCTTTCCAGGTCTACTGAGGAGCAATTATGTTAGTTTGAAGGCCAAGATGTGCCTGATTCGGACCATGATCTTTTCATTCATCTGCCATGCATCTGAGAGTTAGACAGAAATAAGGATGGTAGGAGGAAAAAAAAATCATGCTTTTGGGTTGTGGTGTTGAAGGAGCGTACTGAATGTCCCATGGACTGCCAAACAGATATCCAAACAGATTAAGTTTTGGAGGTGCTGAAGCCACAGTGCTCCTTGGAGGCAAGAGTGGGAAGATTCATCTCACATATTTTCGACATGTTGTTAGAAAAGGCTATTCCTTGGCAAAGACATCATGCCAGGAAAGTTGGAGAGTCAGTGAAGGAAAAGCAAGTCCTCAATGAGATTGACTGACACAGTGTCTGCAGCAATGAGCTCAAATGTGTCAAGGTGGATAGCATGGTACAGGATAGGACCGTGTTCAAGTCTGTTGTTCATAGGGTCCCTAGGAGTTATACCCAATTTGCCAGTACTTAAAAACAGCAACGTACTTAACAGCACTCCTCCCATTTCATCCCTGTGGTTATCTTTTTCT